>NC_058081.1:566862448-567044948 GCF_014858855.1 Bufo gargarizans | reverse complement strand
CACTTTGACCCAACAAGCGTTTCATAGAATTTAGAAATATTTGGCTGTAAAAAGGAAAATCTAAATTTTTTACAAGAAAATGTCTCTTTAGGCCCACATTATTTATTTTCACGAGGGGTAACAGACTAAATTACACCCACAATTTGTTACCCATTCTCTCCTGAATATGGCAACACTTCATATGTGGCTGTAAACTACTGTATGGGCACACTGTAAAGTTCAGTGTACTGATAAGCATCACCTGATGTATTCCGTATCCTACAAATTTTATATATATATATATATATATATATATATATGTAAGCAAAGTTCTAGTCCCCTTTTGTAAAATAACACCCGTCAAGGTATTCATCTAGGGGTGTAATGAGAATTTTTAGCTTTGTTATGGGTTTTATTAGAATGCCAATTGAAATGTGGAGAAATGGGAAACTAGAATTTTTACCAGCATACAGTTTCAAGGGGGTGTTTTATAAAATGATCAAAGGGGGTTTAGTTAAAGTCAACAGAGTTGTGGTAGATTCTAAAGCAATCTTTTATGCAAAGACCCGGCTTTGAGGGGCACGTCTCACAATGATGAATTGTGTCTTTCCTGATTCCATTTCTGGAACATACCCGACACCTTTTTTGTGGCCTTCTCCGTGTCTCTGTGGGGGGAACTACCCCAGGGAAATGCTGTCCTCGTATTATTCTGCTCTCACTTCCTGTGGCCCTGCTCCCTTCCCCTTCCTGTTCCCCAAATAAAAAGTTCTTTATTACTTTTTCTTGAAAGTGCAGGAATTTTCCTCTGTTTCCTGGACTTCTGTAAATTACAAAAGCATTATAGAGGGCAATTTGCGTCAGGTGCAATGCCAATTTTTTATACCATGCCCGAGTTTTGCGGAGGGCACTGTATGGTTGCAGTACCTGGTCTGACAGATCCACCCCTCCCATAAACTTATTATAGTCCTGGATGCACACAGGTTTGGGGACTAATTCTGTGGATCCACGAACTGGAACAGGGGTTGATCTGTCGGCATGTATGGTAGTAAGTACAAAGACGTCACGCTTGTCTTTGTACTTAACAAGCATCATGTTATCATTGCAAACTGCCCTGCTTTCCCTCACTCTTATCCTTTGGTCTATAAAATTTTTAGGCAGATGTTTTTGGTTTCGTCGGATAGTACTGCATGCAACAGTGTCTCTGGAAAACAGGCATTTCAGTAGTGGGACACTTGTGTAGAAGTTGTCAAGGTACAAGTTGTACCCTTGACCTAGCAGGGGGTGAATCAAGTCCCATACTATTTTTCCTGCTATTCCAAGGAGAGGGGGGCACTCTGGGGGTTCCATTTTTGAATCTTTTCCCTCGTAAACTCTAAATTTATGGGTATAGCCACTTTGGCTTTCACATAGTTTGTAGAGTTTGATGCCATATCTGGCCCGTTTGTTGGGCAGGTATTGGCGAAAATGCAGTCTGCCCTTGAAGTGCACAAGGGATTCATCAATGGACAGATGCTTTTGGGGGGTGTAGACCTGGGCAAACTTGAGATTATAATGATCTATAATGGGCCGAATTTTGTATAAACGATCGTATATAGGATCATTAGGGGGTGGACAATCTGCATTATTGTTATAATGTAGAAATTTCAGGAGACTTTCGAATCGGGTCCTTGACATAATGGTGCGGTATAGTGGTGTGTGATGTAGAAGGTCATTACTCCAATATGACCGTAGTGATGGTTTTTTAATTATCCCCATATTAAGTATTAGACCCCAAAAAATTTTTATCTCCAAAGGGGTCGTGGGAGTCCACTGAAGGGGTCTTGCATAGTATGAGTTGGGGTGGGCGGCTAAAAATTGATTGGCATAAATATTAGTTTGCTCCACCATCATGTCTATCAATTCATCAGAAAAAAAAGGTGGAAAAAAATCAGCTTCCGTGAACCCTGCAGTGTTCACATGAATGCCTGTAGTGGCCGTAAAGTCCGGCAACTGAGGTACAAAGTTAGTAGCAGAAGTCCAGCTGGGGTCATTTGTAGAAGCTGATGCGCTGCTAACTCTACTGCGTCTGTGAGAGGGTTCGTCAATTGATGAATCAGAAGAAGAGCTATACACAAGAAAAGATTCTTCTTCTCCACTGTCAGCGTCAGACTCTGAGGCAAGTATTTCATAAGCCTCCTCGGCGCTGTACACCCGTTGAGACATTTTGTAAAATGTATATATATATATATATATATATATATATATTCAGGAAAAAATTGAAAAATAAAATTGTGGAGCTTTATATTACTGGTAAAAGATAGAGGTTCGGAGGTATGGGGGGGGGGGGTTGAAACAGAGTATTTATAATCGGGGACAAGTACGGACGTCCCCAATATTTTTTATTAAATAAATTAATTATTATTTTTTTTTATTTTTTTTTATATATATATATATTTTTTTTTCAATAAACGTCTAACTTACCCTAAAATAAGAGCTCTAACCCTAATAACGCCCTAACTAACCCTAATGATTTGCCAAAAACAGGTATGGATGACAGGGACTGGGGTGCTGATGTACTGTCACTATTGGCAGACAGCACACAGGCACAGGGTCACAGGGGACTAATAAGTGGGTGATGAAGGGCACAGGAAACAAATGAGGGGTGATGAGGATCACAGGGGACAGATGAGGGGCACTTTTGTGTGTGTGTGTGTGTTTTATCACAGGTCTAACTGCACTGCCTCCAACTTCTCTGACTGAAATGACAGGATCGAAGTTGAGAGATAGCGTCCTGTACATAACTCATTGTGATTGGTCCACAGTCAGGACCAATCACAATGAATTATGTTCAGACAGCTATTTCTCATCTCCGATCCTCTCATTTCAGCGACAGCCGGGTGCCTGAAGAGGAGGAGATGTGTGCGCGCACGCGCACACGCATGATATCGCTCATATGAACGAACGGGATCTCCGGCGGTGATCTGCGGCCGGGACCACAGCTGATCGTTCCCTGGCTGTCAAGGGGGAGATGTTTGGTCCCCGATACAGCACGGTAATATGCGCATCAGGTGCGCGATCTCGGCAGGGGAGCATTTAAATGAACGCCGTGCATGTACGGCGTTTTGCGTTCTGGCAAAGTTTTCCCCGCCGTACATGCACGGCGTTCTGCGCTAAGGGGTTAAGGAGATAACCTCTTTAACAATCATATAAAAAACCATTAAATTTATTATGGAAATGTTCTGATTTCCCTGATATATTCATATTGTTTGCTCTTTTCAGGCGGTAGCGGTGGCTGCCAGAGATCTGAACCGTGCCAAGCAATTTGCCCAAAACCATAACATACCAAAAGCCTATGGTACATATGAAGAACTTGCCAAAGATCTAGACATTGGTGAGTGGTGAAATCAGTTTATGGTTTACTGTTAGATCTGATGGTATGAAAAAGTGGGAACAGTTCTGGTCACAAGTTGAGAAGTGGGACCTTTAGATATATAAGAGATTTTACTACTTGTCTTGCATCTAACAGCATGTTATTATGGGTGCTATAGACTAGAGCACCTACATCTCATTTCTAAAGGTCCAAGATAACATTTACAGGATTGCACTGTCCCACCAGAGTACTAAACGATCCTCCATTGGCCGAAGCTCTGACAATAATGGACCCTTAATAAAACAGGGCCCTTAAGGTCTTATATACACAGAGAGTGGGCCCGCAGAATCATTTCCTCTGTTGGGCCCAAGGGACTTCAGCCCTTAATCCCTTTATGTTGCAGCAATTTTTCTTTTTCTTTCTTTTTTTCATCCCTGCTTTTCAGGAGCTGTAACTTTTTTTTTTTCTGTCAACATAAGGGGGCTTGTTCCTCTTCATAATGAGTCATATTTTTGTAGCACCATTTAATGTTCCATATAACAAAAAAAATTGTGTGAATTAGAAAAAGAAAAAAAACATAATCCGACATTGTTTTGGGGGTTTTGTTTTAACAAAAAAAAATGAGAATTATGGCATTATGATTTTTTTTCTTTACAGTGTTTAGTGTGAGATAATGCTATTTTAACAGTTTAGACTATGTTGAATTTTTTTATGTATCATTGTTTTATATGATATATGGGGGAAATATTTTTATAATTTAATATTTTTATTTTTTTATATTAAAACAAATCTAACTTTTTTTTTCCCTCTTGTGAATATTAACATGAGATGGCTTGTTTATTGATGACCTATCCTCTAATAACTGTAAATTACTAAGAGGTCATAAATACTTATTTAAGCCACATTCTTATCTCCTCTGGATAGGTCATCAGTATCTGATCAGTGAGGGTCCCACAGCCTGGATCCCCGTTGATCAGCTGTTTGAGAATGCAGCAGCACTCCTGTGGGTGCCGTGGCCTTCTCTATGCTTTTCCTAGGCTAGTAACGACAGGTTTATTGATCACGTGGCCTAGGAGCTCAAGTGAATGGGGCTTAGCTGCAATACCATGCACAGCTCTCCCATCCTGGCAGCTGTATTAAACATATGCCGCATAAAGAGAAGGCTCAGCTTCTTTATCAGCTTTACATATATGTTTGTCAAATGTCAGGAGGCAGTTACAAAGGATGCCTGTTTTGAACAAACCCTTTTTTTATTGCTCTCTTTTGAAGAACCTAGAAACAAATGTTTGATTTCCTTGCAGTGGCCAAAAGAGTGCCCTTACGGTCTCCTCTGGCCAATAAGAACTGAACTGATATACAATATTTTTCAAGTTTATAGTAAAGTGCAGCAGACTGTGCTTTCCAATATAGAAGACCACATATACTGTGTAGTATTTTTATTTTCCAATGGGATCCAATGGATGATGAATGCCATAGTATGGTGATGTATGATCGATGCCACTTTATAGCATCCGTCACAAGGCAATGTCAGGCATATATCTCCTGAGCATCCTGATGATAGAGTCGAATTTTAAAAGGGTTGTCCCATAAAAAATATTCTGCAGTTTTCAAACCAGTATCTGGAAATGAATACTTTTGTAATTGCATGTAACTTCTTTAATATACAGTTGCAAGAAAAAGTATGTGAACCCTTTGGAATGATATGGATTTCTGCATAAATTGGTCATAAAATGTGATCTGATCTTTATCTTCATCTTCACAAGTCACAACAATAGACAGTCACAGTCTGCTTAAACTAATAACACACAAATAATTAAATGTTACCATGTTTTATTGAACACACCATGTAAACATTCACAGTGCAGGTGGAAAAAGTATGTGAACCCTTGGATTTAATAGCCGGTTGAACCTCCTTTGGCAGCAATAACTTCAACCAAACGTTTCCTGTAGTTGCAGATCAGATGTGCACAACAGTCAGGAGTAATTCTTGACCATTCCTCTTTACAGAACTGTTTCAGTTAAGCAATATTCTTGGGATGTCTGGTGTGAATTGCTTTCTTGAGGTCATGCCATAGCATCTCAATCGGGTTGAGGTCAGGACTCTGACTGGGCTACTCCAGAAGGCGTATTTTCTTCTGTTTAAGCCATTCTGTTGTTGATTTACTTCTATGCTTTGGCTTGTTGTCCTGTTGCAACACCCATCTTCTGCTGAGCTTCAGCTGGTGGACAGATGGCCTTAAGTTCTCCTGCAAAATGTCTTAATGAACTTGGGAATTCATTTTTCCTTCAATGATAGCAATCCGTCCAGGCCCTGACGCAGCAAAGCAGCCCCAAACCATGATGCCCCCACCACCATACTTCACAGTAGGGATGAGGTTTTGATGTTGGTGTGTTGTGCCTCTTTTTCTCCACACATAGTGTTGTGTGTTTCTTCTAAACAACTCAACTTTGGGTATATCTGTCCACAGAATATTTTGCCAGTACTGCTTAGTGTGATACTTTGCCATTCTTGTTTAGTGTTTTACGCATCGTAGATTCACTGGGATGTTAGCATATGCCAGAGACATTTGTAAGTCTTTAGCTGACACTCTGGGATTCTTCTTCACCTCATTGAGCAGTCTGCGCTATGCTCTTGGAGTCATCTTTACAGGATGGCCACTCCTAGGGAGAGTACCAGCTGTGCTGAAATTTCTCCATTTATAGACAATTTGTCTTACCGTGGACTGATGAACAGCAAGGCTTTTGGAGATAATTTTTTAACCCTTTACAGCTTTATGCAAGTCAACAATTCTTAATCGTAGGTTGTCTGAGAGCTCTTTTGTGCGAGGCATGCTTTTACATCAGGCAATGCTTCTTTTGAAAAGCAAACCCAAAACTGGTGTGTGTTTTTTATAGGGCAGGGCAGCTGTAACCAACACCTCCAACCTCATCTCATTGATTGGATTCCAGTTGGCTGCCACCTCACTCCAATTAGCTCTTGGAGATGTCATTAGTCTAGGGGTTCACATACTTTTTCCACCTGCACTGTGAATGTTTACATAGTGTGTTCAATAAAAACATGGTAACATTTAATTCTTTGTGTGTTTATTAGTTTAAACAGACTGTGATTGCCTATTGTTGTGACTTAGATGAAGATCAGATCACATGACCAATTTGTGCAGAAATCCATATCATTCCAAAGGGTTCACATACTTTTTCTTGCAACTGTAAGCAGAGCTTACGACCATCACCATGAAACACATATTCTCATCTGCTTTTTATTTTAACTTGGTTATTTCTGTCTTAGATGTTGTATATGTTGGGGCCATTCATCCTTTCCATAGGGATTTGGTTCTTCTATTTTTTAACCATGGAAAAAATGTCTTATGTGAAAAACCTATGGCCATGAATCTTACAGAAGTTAAGGAACTCACCTCAGCTGCAAGAAAACACAATGTTTTTTTAATGGAGGTAAGTTTGTCCATTCCTTATGTTCTGTATGACCATGACTAATTTCCTACATTGAAGCATACTGTAGTTCTCTGATGCACACATGTAAATCACGGTTGGTGAATCTGTGAGGGTGATGCAGATAGAAGGGCCACTGTGACTGTCACCCAAGGGTACAATTCTGTATAACTTCCCCTCTCTCATATAGGCTTTCTGGAGCCGCTTTTTTCCTGTCTATGAACAGATCCGTACCCTGCTCCATCAGAAAGCTATTGGAGAAGTAAAAGTTGTGCGGGCAGAATTTGGAGTAAATTTGCTCAATGTTCCTCGGGTAGTGGAAAAGGAACTTGGTGGAGGAGCACTTCTGGACATTGGCTGTTACTGCATACAGTTTTCCTCAATGGCATTTAATGGAGAAAAACCAGAGTCTATAACTGCCAAAGGATTTCTGAACGACACTGGTAAGCTTCTCTCACAATTAAATTGTCAGAACTATAGACTAGTAAATTCTAAGTCATACATTCAATGCCAGGATGAGGTAGTTCGGTTCCCTAGGTGGAGCAGGCAAATTGCGTTTGTTCCCCCAAATCAATTTATAGTGACCCTACTTCCTAATAAAGAGATTAAAACACATTTAAAAGAATCGGTCAGGGACAGATCCAGTAATTTACAGGTGATATCTCCACAGATTTCAGTTGTGCACTTTACTTTTCTTCTCCATTTAGTCCAGAACATCACGAAAAGAAGTCTCTGCCACATAAGAAGACACCAGTATTACTATGCGGCACATGGTAGATGGGGGACTGGTAAAGATTCTACAAATCAGCTTCCAAATTTATACAGGTCACTGTCATCCTGCTGCTCCTCCCAATACCACAAACAATATACTGCCATACAGATAGTCCTCCATAGTAATAGTGCTCCCAGACTGCCCTCATTAGTAATAGCGCCCTCAATAGTAATAATACTTTCAAAGAGTGGTCCCATTAGTAGCAATGTCTACATGTTGTGTCCAAAAAAATGCCCCTACAGTACCCCTAGTAGTATTAAAATATCCATAATGCACCCAATATTTGTAAGGACCCTCCTGCAGTGCCCCCTGTAGCTCTATTGCCCCCTTGCAGTTAGAACTCCCCTTTGAACACCCTGTGATTTTGCAAGTTCTCCCACTTAGAAATAATATAGGTGCATTCCCACTCTGAGAGGCAGAATAAAATAAAAAAAAATGCAGGAAATCACATTGTATGATTTTTAAAGAATTTATTTGTCTTGCACTGCTGAACATAAGTATTTGAACACCTGATAAAATCAGTGTTAATATTTGACACATATCCGCAAAACATGGACAGGGCAATGTGCGTTCTGCATTTTGCGGACCGCACATCGCTGGCACTAATAGAATATGCCTATTCTTGTGCGCAATTGCGGACAAGAATAGGACATGTTCTATTTTTTTCGGGAGCGGAAATGTGGACCCGGAAGTGCAGCCCCATAGAAGTGAATGGGTCTGAAATTCCGTTCAGCAAAATGCGGAACTAAATTGCGGACGTGTGAATGGGGCCTAAACAGATGGCAAAAATGTGAGGTGAACCCAGCCTTAGTGCCAGAATAAGCAATAGTACACAGCGGAGCAGAGGGGAGGACGCCAAGTACTGACAGAGCGCAATCTGCAACTTTTCCCAACTCTTGCCAGGTCTAAAAAAGGTGGCATGGGCAGAGAAGGGGATACAGTTATGGCCATACAGTTATTGGATAACACCGCCATACAGTGACGGGATAAAAGGATATACGAGAGCACAGTGCAAAGAATGATGATGTACTGTACAGGGTATAGTAAGAGGTAGAGATGAGCGAATTTCATATTTTGAAATTAGTTCACGCTTCGTTTACTGGTAAAAGCAGAATTGCGTTACGCATTCAGTTACCACGGACCATAATGCAATTCTTTGACGGAATGCATAACGGAATGCCTTTAGAGTCATTCCGTTATTCATTCCGTCATAATAAAAATCTATGGCCTGCATAATGGATCTGTCCCGTTTCCGTTATGCAGGACTCCCCTGCATAACAGAAACGGGAGGAATCCGTTTTGCAGCCCATAGACTTCTATTATGACGGAATAAATAATGGAATGACTCTAAAGGCATTCTGTTATGTATTCTGTCATAGAATTGCATTATAGTCTGTGGTAACGGAATCCATAACGGAATTTCATAAGCGGAAATTCGCTCATCTCTAGTAAGAGGGCACAATGCAGGGTATAAGGGGGCAGATTACGGGCTGCTGGGGGGGGGGCACAGTCACATGACCTTGTGACGTTAGAAAGTCCTTATGGTGCATGCAGTTTAGACACCACCATGAGAGGCACAGGAGTGAGACAGGTGACCGGGGACACTGTATGGACAGGAGGGGTGGACACAGCAAGTAGGAGGCCCTGAGGGGGATTCATACAAGAAGTGGCAGAAGTCTGTACTGGGCAGCAATAGGAGATAGGAGGGTGGAACAGGAGCACTGGCTACATGGGGGAGGAAAGGAGACAGAAGGGGCTCCATGAGGATGAGAAAGAACAGGATATGGGGGGCAGGGGCAGGTGTCATGGGACAAACGGCTTAATGATGCAGTAAAACAACTACATAGCATGAAGCTGCTGGTCTAGTACAGCATCCAGCAGCAGCTTGAAGAGTTCCCCGTCTCCCCCCCCCCCCCTCCTGTCCCACAGAGAAGAGACAGTCACAGTGCAGACTCACTCACAGACTGTCTGCACCTGGGGTCTCTCTTCTCCTCAGGCAGCACATCCTATGTACAGGGGCATTTCTGAAGCTGGTAAGGTGCTGATCTGCTGGAGTGAAGAGGGGACGTGTCTGAAGCTCCGCTCACAGGAGCTTGTAAGGGTGTCAGCGGCAGCTGGACTCTGCATGCTGCTGAAAAAGGCTTTCATGTGACTAAGCTCCCTGCGCTCCAGCAATGAGCGCTTCCATCTGTATTGATGGAAGCGCTCAAAGCAGCGCAGTGGGCCCCCCAGGAGCAGTGGGCACCAACACCTGCTGATAACAGGGCACGGATAGGTGTTTATGGGGTCTTACCTGAACCCTCTGTATGCCTCAGAGCTCAAGCTTAAAAAAAACAAAACATTTTAATATGCATCATCACATGTCAGTGACAGGCCGTGCTTTTAAAGTAAATGTGTGACCAAAAATGTTTTCTGCCAGTTAAAACCAGATAGCAGCACGTATCCTTTATTTCTAATCTGTCTTTATTTACTGATCACAGATTTTTAAATTCTGTTTTCTGAGCATCATTGCTTGAGGCTGCCATCTTGCTTGAGCTGTTCTTAACAGCATTTAGAAAGTATTAAGAAAATTGCTTTACAGCAGCCCCATGGTCCATAGACACAATGGTCAGGAGGGGAGAGTTTTCTGGGCATGCTCTATGCCCTGTGCAGAGGTTGTTGTACAGTGTAAGACAGTGGTGTAACTAGAAATGACCGGGCCCCACAGCAAATTTTTGAATGGGGCCCCTCCCCCAGTAATTTTTTCACAACCCCTTCCTTTCATGCCGCCCCCATTCCTGTGGCTAGTAAAGGTTTCTCTCTCAGACCAGGCCCGGCAGCTGTTCCATCCGTTTTATACACTGTCTATACTGTCACAGTATATAATTTCATTGTGTAATACTGTTGAGGGGGCCCTGACAAAATCGTTTAGTCCTCCTCCTCCTGGATAGGCCCCTTCTGGGTCAGGGCCCCAAAGCAGCCGCTTCCCCTGCTTCCCCTATAGTTACACCCCTGGTGTAAGAATAGATGAGCTTTGACAATCATCTATTGTGAATGGTGGATCCTGTCTTATCTTTCATTCTAATCCTGCCTATAACGATATCACCTCTGTGTATAGATAAGCAGATAGCTGCAGTACAGTGATCTGTACAGACAGACCAAGAAGTGGCACATATTATTAGGCTTAGTTGCCAGTGTGAAAACTGCAGGATTTATTTATTTTTTTCTTAAATATAGATATTGACATGGAAAATTTAAAATAACATCAAAATTATTTAAAAATATGTTAAACATAAAAACATGATTTAAACAATGAGTCATTTTCTAATTACATATTTCTTTTAAGAGAACATATTCTTATATGATATGTTCTGTGAACTACAAAGCCTTATGCCACTTTAACACGATCAGTATTTGTATGCCAAAACCAAGATTATATACTACAGTATAACGCTCTTGCACATGACTCCGGACTCGCAGCGTGAGTATGCCGCAGCTCCCATCCTGACCTCCCAGCACTGACGAGGGTCGCATAGCATTATATTGAGTTATGATGCTATGTAACCCTTAAAGGTCTGGAATGTATTGGATAACACTGACATAATTGTGCCATACCCGGCGGGTCTGCTGTTTCCAACAGCAGAGGTCTGCGACTAATGTCTGTGACCGGTAATAATGCCGATTGCAGGCATTTAACCCTTTACATGCCATGGTCAAGTGCGACCATGGCATCTAAATGTTGAAAAAACCCGGAAGCACCGGTTAAAACGGGTCTTAAGAGACTCAGTGTATTAGAGTTGCAGTTATCATGTTGGGAATTTTTATTTTATTAAAAAAATATATAATTTAAATACTTCCCTTCACCTAGAATAAAAATAGAAATACATAAACAATAAAAAAATATAAACATCATGGGCATCGCCGTGTCCAGAAAAAAGGCCTGTACTATTAAAATATAAAAATACACTGCCTGTCCAAAAAAAAAAGATTCTCAATGGGGTTAAGGTCTGGACTCTGTGGTGGCCAATCCATGTGTGAAAATGATGACTCATGCTCCCTGAGCCACTCTTTCACAATTTGAGCCCATTGAATCCTGACATTGTCATCTTGGAATATGCCCGTGCCATCAGGAAAGAACAAATCCATTGATGGAATAACCTGGTCATTCAGTATGTTCAGGTAGTCAGCTGACCTCATTCTTGGAGCACATACTGTTGCTGAACCTAGACCTGACCAACTGCAGCAACCCCAGATCATAGCACTGCCTCCAGGACTTGTACAGTAGGCACTAGGCATGATGTGTGTATCACTTCATCTGCCTCTCTTCTTACCCTGATGCGCCCATCACTCTGGAACAGGGTAAATCTTGACTCATTAGACCACATGACCTTCTTCCATTGCTCCAGAGTCCAATCTTTATGCTCCCTAGCAAATTGAACCCTTTTTTTCTGGCTTGCCTCACTGATTAGTGGTTTTGTTACAGCTACACAGCTGTTCAGTCCCAATCCCTTGAGTTCCCTTTGCATTGTGCGTGTGGAAATGCTCTTACTTTCACTATTATACATAGCCCTGAGTTTTAATGTTTTTCTTCAATTTGATTTCACCAAACGTTTAAGTGATCGCCAATCACAATCATTCAGGATTTTTTTCCCGCCACATTTCTTCCTCAGGGTCCCCACTATCCTTCCAGTTTTTAATAATGCGTTGGACAGTTTCTGCAATCTCCTTAGATGTTTTCTCTGCTTGATGCAAGCCAATGATTTGACCCTTCTCAAACAGACTAACATCTTTTCCACGACCACAAGATGTGTCTTTCGAGATGTTTTTTTAAGAAATGAGAAGCAACTCATTGCACCAGTTGAGGTTAAATAATTTGTTGCCAGCTGAAAGATAATCACCCAGGCAGTAATTATCCAGTAGGAGGCTCATAACTATTTGCTTAGTTAAATTCAGGTGGCAACTTTTTTGGGGACAGGCAGTGTATTTATTTATTACTTTTTTCTTTGCTTCACTTACCAAAATAAAATTAAATAAAATGTGTTCAAAAAGTCACACACACTCCAAAATAGTATCAACAAAAACTACAGGTCATCCTGCAAAAAATGAGCCCACACACAGCTCAGTAGACATAACTATAAAAAAGTTATGGGATCAGAATATGGCGACGTAAACATTTTTTTTTCTAAATTATTATTTTTTCACTATTAAAACACAAAAAATCTACACATATGTGCATACAGTGGCAAGAAAAAGTATGTGAACCCTTTGGAATGATATAGATTTCTGCACAAATTGGTCATAAAATGTGATCTGATCTTCATCTAAGTCACAACAATAGACAATCACAGTCTGCTTAAACTAAAAACACACAAATAAACCATGTTTTTATTGAACACACCATGTAAACATTCACAGTGCAGGTGGAAAAAGTATGTGAACCTTTGGATTTAATAACTGGTTGAACCTCCTTTGGCAGCAATAACGTTTCCTGTAGTTGCAGATCAGATGTGCACAATGGTCAGGAGTAATTCTTGACCATTCCTCTTTACAGAACTGTTTCAGTTCAGCAATATTCTTGGGATGTCTGGTGTGAATCGCTTTCTTGAGGTCATGCCACGGCATCTCAATCGAGTTAAGGTCAGGACTCTGACTGGGCAACTCCAGAAGGCGTATTTTCTTCTGTTTAAGCCATTCTGTTGTTGATTTACTTCTATTCTTTGGGTCGTTGTCCTGTTGCAACACCCATCTTCTGTTGAGCTTCAGCTGGTGGACAGATGGCCTCAAGTTCTCCTGCAAAATGTCTTGATAAACTTGAATTCATTTTTCCTTCAATGATAGCAATCCGTCCAGGCCCTGACGCAGCAAAGCAGCCCCAAACCATGATGCCCCCACCACCATACTTCACAGTTGGGATGAGGTTTTGATGTTGGTGTGCTGTGCCTCTTTTTCACCACACATAGTGTTGTGTGTTTCTTCCAAACAACTCAACTTTGGTTTCATCTGTCCACAGAATATTTTGCCAGTACGGTGGAACATCCAGGTGCTCTTGTGCAAACGTGCAGCAATGTTTTTTTTGGACAGTGGTGGCTTCCTTTGTGGTATCCTCCCATGAAATCCATTCTTGTTTAGTGTTTTACGTATCGTAGATTCGCTAACAGGGATGTTAGCATATGCCAGAGACTTTTGTAAGCTAACACTCTAGGATTCTTCTTCACCTCATTGAGCAGTCTGCGGTGTGCTCTTGCAGTCATCTTTACAGGATAACCACTCCTAGGGAGAGTAGCAGCAGAGCTGAACTTTCTCCATTTATAGACAATTTGTCTTACCATGGGACTGATGAACAGCAAGGCTTTTGGAGAAACTTTTATAACCCTTTCCAGCTTTATGCAAGTCAACAATTCTTAATCGTAGGTCTTCTGATAGCTCTTTTGTGCAAGGCATCATTCACATCAGGCAATACTTCTTGTGAACAGCAAACCCAGAACTGGTGTGTGTTTTTTATAGGGCAGGGCAGCTGTAACCAACACCTCCAATCTCATCTCATTGATTGGACTCCAGTTGGCTGACACCTCACTACAATTAGCTCTTGGACATGTCATTAGTCTAGCGGTTCACATACTTTTTCCACCTGCACTGTGAATGTTTACATGGTGTGTTCAATAAAACATGGTAACATTTAATTCTTTGCGTGTTATTAGTTTAAGCAGACTGTGATTGTCTATTGTTGTGACTTAGATGAAGATCAGATCACATTTTATGACCAATTTGTGCAGAAATCCATATCATTTGAAAGGGTTCACATACTTTTTCATGCAACTGTATGTGGTATCGTTTTAATTGGACTGACCCAGAGAATGAAGGGCATGGGTCAGTCAGTTTTGTCACATAGGGAATGCTGTAGGGACAAAACCCAAAACACTGTGGCCATAAAACCCTCATACAGCTATATAAATGGAAAAATTGAAAAGTTGGGGGGAAAAATGAAAACATAAAAAAAAAACTCTGGTATCCAAGGGGGTTAATGACAAATTGTATCCAAATAATATGGGCTCTGATAATCAAATACACTATATACAGTACTGTACTTTAAAAGACGCAGTACCTACCTAATACGCCATATTGTGCCTTTCCCATCTTATAAAGTAATGGCATATCCCACTGGAGAGGGTCATCAAGATCTCCACCAACCCTGGGAATGAAGGAGCTGCAGTGCTGGTTTAGCACTCTGTCCCCTTCTGCATTTTTCGCATACATTGGTGCTCTGAAGGGAAACATTGTGAATGGACCGCAGTGCTGAATATATAACTATATATTAGCGGGTTCAGATGCACAGTGGCCTAGAGGGGAGAGACCTACACATATTTGGTGAGTATAGCACTCAGTATAGCACATTTACATTATTGCTTACAAAAAAAAAACATATTGGGTCTCATTTATCAAAACAGCCTAACTGTAAAACTATTTTAGTGGCGCAAAGCAACCAGAGTTCAGCTTTTATTTTTTCATAGCTCTTTAGGAAATGAAAGCTGAGCTCTGGTTGGTTGCTATGGGTAACTAATCGTTTAACTATTTTGATAAATGAGGTCCATTCTTTTTAAAATCTAGGGGAAGATTTATCAAAACTGGTGTTAAAGGGGTTCTCCAGGAATTAAAAAATGAAAATACTTTAATATTATTTTATGATAAAGATATTCACAAATACCTTTCATTACTTAGAATGGCTTGTTTTGTCTAGGAAGCAATCATTAGGAGAAATAAAATGGTGGCCATCCTATTAGTACACACCAAACCTGTCCTAATCACACAGGAGGACAAGTTACTTCACCATAATCAGCCATATTGCTGCCTCATCCTCCTCTCTGCTCTGCTTGTCAGGAATCCTGAATACAAGTGAATTTCTGTGGGAATGGAGATGATGAGGAGACATTAGAGGAGGGTGAGGTGTGGCTAATGAGCAGCAGCATTTGTATGCAGTCTACATTACCAAAACAACACATTACCACAGCCTGTCCGTCATCTCTGTACTTCATGTCTCCTCATTAACTAATATCCCCAGAGATTCAGCTAAAGTTCTTATCTGTATTTAGGATCATAATCCCTGACAAGTAGAGAGGAGGAGGATGCAGCCCTTTACCTCAGTGTTGTAAAGTAACATGTCCTCATGTGTGATCAGGACAGATTTTGTTTCTCCTGATTGCTCCCAAGACAAAACGGGCCATTATAAATAATGAAAGGTATTTGAGAATATATTTTTGATAAAGTAATAATTAAGTATTTTCATTTTCTTAATTCCTGGAGAACCCTTTTAAGGAAAACTGGCTTTGTTGCCCCTAGCAACCAATCAGTTTCCACCTTACATTTATCAGAGCTCTAGAGCTTGAAATATCACTCTAGTCGCTAGGGGCAACTAAACCAGTTTTCCTTTACATCAATTTTGATAACCCCTCCAGTCTTCTAAGACAAAATGGCTGGTGATAAATTGCACACACTTAGGCTACTTTCACACTAGCGTTTTTCTTTTCCGGCGCTGAGTTCCGTCCTAGGGGCTCAAATCCGGAAAAGAACTGATCAGTTTTATCCTAATGCATTCTGAATGGAGAGTCCGTCCCTCAGGATGCATCAGGATGTCTTCTGTTCAGTCTTTTTGACTGATCAGGCTTTTCAGAAAAACGTAGCATGCAGTATTTTTACCTCCGGCCAAAAATCCTGAACACTTTGACTGAACGCCTGATCAGGCTTTTTTCCCATTGACTTGCATTAACGCCGTGTGTTCAGTCAAAACGGATCCGGCTTTTGCATGTTAAACCCGAAAAATAGGAAAAAAAAGTTAAAGTCCATAAATGGCGGATCCGTTTTTTCCAATGCATTTTTCCATTGTGATCGAAAGCCTGATCAGGATTCAAATGTAATCAGTTTTCACACGTTTTTCCGGATCCAGCGGGCAGTTCCGGTGTCGGAATTGAACGCCGGATTCAAACAACGCGAGTGTGAAAGTAGCCTAATGCACTATCCCCTAAGCATAACACAATTCATTTGGAGCATCCATTTACAAGGCGACTCCATCCACAAATATAAAAATAACCAACTATATTTTTTTTTATAAATTAGGTGTTGTTGAGACAGTGAGTGTTATCCTGCAGTACTCTGGGAAACGCCAGGCTATCGTCACCTGTACTATGCTGACTGAACTGCCAAATCAAACCGCTATCTGTGGTACCAAAGGAATCATTCAGGTATGAAATGGTATTACAGAAGGGAAAAATAGGTAAATGTAAATTATCGCTTCTTCTAAAAACTCAAATAGGCTCATTTTGTAACAAAATAGCTTGGGAGTAGAATGTTCTTGTGAACCAGCAACACTAGAGGACACCTCACAGAGTTCTTTGTCTGAGGAATCTAGCACATGACCACACTAACCCCCTCCATTGTTTTCAATAGGATCTGTGCTGATGTGTCTGTGATTTATCTTCCACCACTGTGCCAAGAAATAACATATCCTTGCCTGGCACGGTGTCCGTTCGCATTCAGTGAAGCATTCAAATTGAAAAACTGTTAAAAACAGTTTTTTTTGTTATGAAATATGTGCCAGATTTTGCCAAAAACAAGTCGCCATGTGAACTAGCGCTAACTGTCTGAATTCAAATGAAAATGATTTTCTACTTTTGATATGTAATAGATGATGATTCCTGTTCCGGGTCCAAATATATTAGCCAAAGCAGCAAATGCCTACAAAGAGCATCCCTAATTCTGGGGGACCCAACATGTC
This sequence comes from Bufo gargarizans, assembly GCF_014858855.1. NCBI lineage: Eukaryota > Metazoa > Chordata > Amphibia > Anura > Bufonidae > Bufo > Bufo gargarizans. The sequence continues at coordinate 567,027,656 of NC_058081.1, read as the reverse complement.
CAAGCATTACATAAAAGGCACACTTATTTAAAGGCTATGTACACCTTTGGGGGCATTTTTTATATTTTTTATTGCATTGTACTCATTTTGAGCTAAAAAGCATTTTTTTTATCAATCTTTTTATTTAAAAATATGGCATTCTTTTTTCTGTACAGAGCTGACATGCTCCAGTAGCACCCTTTGGATTTTCTGTCTTTTCCGTCAGACCAGGAGCTGATGGTCTCCTTATCTCTGCTCCCTGACCTCTTAAACACTCATTACAACTCAGTTCTCAGACCTCTCATTAGTTTAGCGATAAGGTTTATTAGATGACTGGCACAAAAGTGAAAATAAAAGTACTAATCACACAGTTTGAAAACGGTTAACCCTTTGTGACAGAACAGCTCAATATTTTTAATAAAGGCCAATTGAAAAAATGGTTTTTAGCCAAAAATGAGTAAAATGCAATCAAAAAATTGCTTCTGAGGGTATACATAGCCTTTAAATAGGAATTGTGTAATACCTAATCAGACCTGTAATAGTGCTGCAGAGGAATTGAGCACTTGCTGGAAGGTTCATCCACAGATTACAGTTTATTGCTGGTATTCTCAGCAGTAGGAAACTCCAGGATCAACTTATTGTTTAAAGACCATCATTTTACCAAAGTGTTGTCTAAAATGGACAGTCATGTAATTGACACATGTGTATCCGGTTTCTCATACACGATTGATTGGCTAGATTTTTTTAAACTTGATCTAACCATAGTTTATTTTTCTCCAGATACCTTCCTTTATGTGGGCACCTACATCCCTAATAGTTAATGGAAAGGAAACTAAATACCCTCCACCCCCTACTACAAAACACATGTACTTTATTAACAGCACAGGACTGAGCTATGAAGCGGAACATGTGCGGCAGTGTCTGCTGAAAGGTAATGGGGACTTTAGTAGTCCATTACTTATTGGCCAGTCTAAATATGAACATAAAATGGACCAACTAAGAACTTTCATAGGGGTTACTAAGGTATTACAAGGTCTTGCCCCACCATTGAAATCTGGCTGAAATATCCCTATACAGTATTATTCCCATCAGATAGCTAATAGATTGAGGGTATGTACAGTGAAACAACAAAAACAAAAAATAATAAGATAAGAGCTATTATAAGAGCTCCATGCAAATGCCCAACCTTGGCTCTAAATATATGAATTTGGTACAGCAGATGGCTCCATCCATGTGAACCATTTACAAATTAGGAGCAACATTAGGTAATAGTAACATGGGGGAGATGTATCAAACCTGGTGTAATAGAAAACTAGTTTAGTTACCCATAGCAACCAATGAGGCTCCACCTTTTATTTTCCAAAGTAGCCCTGAAAAATGAAAGGTGGACTATGATTGGTTGCAACTAAGTCAGTTTTCCTTTACACCAGTTTTGATAAATCTCCCCCGCAGTTTGTAAGCCTGAAAAGACATCTGTCCATCCAGTTCAGTCTGTTATCCTGCAAAGTTAATCCAGAGGAGGGCAAAAAACCCTCATGAGGTAGAAGCCAATGTTCATCATTTTAGGGGACGCCATCAGAATAAAAGTTTGAACTTAGGACCCCAGTGATGCAAGGCAAACCACTGTGCTGCTTAGAAAGCTTGTTAGAACCACATAAATGTGTTTCTGGTCTATGGTTTATTTCAGGTTTGAAAGAAAGCCCAATAATGAGCTTAGCTGAGAGTGAGCTGTTGGCCAGCATCATAGAGGAGGTCCACATTCAGCTTGGTCTCTAGAAGATGAAAGAATGAAAGACTGGCCAGTCTTAAATGCATCAAGACATGTTCTTTTCAGAAGATACCAAACACTACTTTGACAAATGTGACCATCAATATAGGTAAAGCTTTCTCAAACATACAAGATGCTGAAAAAACTAAAGACTAATTCATGGAAAACATATGAATAAAGTTTACCTCCAGTCACCAATGAAGTCAACCATGCTTCTGAGTCCTGTGGGTAATAACTGTGTATTAATTGCAGTCTCTTGTATGCTTTGCACCATACATCTGCATTTAGGACAGTCTGATATCCATTGCTATGATGATAATACCTCTTGAGAGGCTGTTTTGCCTGTCATCTAGTTACTCAAATGGTCTTCATCCCTCTAAGGTCTTACTGACACATAGACTGAACTATTCACCATCCCTTTAACTACATAGATATGTTCAATTTACAGGGATTCTCTTTGAGACAAAAAAAAGTTCTATAATGTGGAGGGGACTGTGTAAAAAAAACCTCAGTACTCGCCTCATAGATGCCCACTGCTTCGTATTTCTCTGGTCTAGAGATGACATATCACAAGACTTGTGAATGTTGCAGCCAAAATACCAATGCTGGACCAACAAGAGAGCAGGGGGAGAATCAATCAGGAGAGTTCTCAGACCCCAATATCCATGATAGTACCAGGAAAAAAAAAACACTCCACAGGCAGCCATGGGAACACTCGCTTCACACTGTTGGCAGCATGACCTGACTCTGCATCATAAACTGGGACCATCAGGTCCTGTGGCTCCAATGAAGAGCAAGTGCTCCCTTGCTTGCAAGTGGTGGTGATTTAGTTTTTTTAATCTTAACCTCTGAAAGGCTGTAAAAGGGGTTGTCTCACTTCAGTAAGTGTTATTTATCATGTAGAGAAAGTTAATACCAGGCACTTCCTAATGTATTGTTGTTATCCATATTGCTTCCTTTGCTGGCTGGATTAATTTTTCCATCACATTATACTCTGCTCGTTTCCATGGTTACAGACCACCCTGCAATCCATCAGTGGTGGTAGTGCTTGCACAATATAGGAAAAAGTGTCAGCCTCTCTGGTGGCTGGGACCATGGGAGTGCACATAGTCTAGTGCTTTCTCCTATATTGTGCAAGCACGACCACCACTGATGGAATGTAGGGTGGTCTGTAACCATGGAAACGAGCAGTGCATAATGTGATGGAAAAATGAATCCAGCCAGCAAAAGAAGCAATATGGATAATAACAGTATATTAGTAAGTGCCTTGTATTAACTTTCTGTACATGATAAATGCCACTTACTGAAGTTAGACAACCCCTTTAAGACTGGTGAAAACACCCAAAAATAGGATGTCCTGTTTTTCTGACGGCTGCTATTCGCTGGCTGACTAATTAGTTGTGAAACTGGCCATCACAGCCATTTATTTGTCTGAATGTATTGTAACTAAAGACTTTCCTGTACGGATGTCTAAATCTCCTTTTCTCCACCGATAAAGAATGTCTTCTGATCCTTTTAGCAAAAATCACAAGACCGTTCTTTGTATTGACCATTATATAACCAAATTTGTAGGTGGACATCAGCAAGTAAAATTTTGCAATATAATTTGTGAAAGCACAATGTTTAGTTGCCAATGGATGGGCAGATAGATTAAAATGTGCTTTGGCAATGACACCCCAGGGCATTGCTGTATCAAGGAAGTTAACATATCACAAACTGCTGAAAAACCTACTGTCACGGCTGTGTCATGGTCTGGTGTTGTGGACCATGACACCTTTGCCGTGCATGCTTGTTGCTGATGGCAAAATGTTGTTTTGCATGTTTTGACACTTCCCCTTTAAGTTGTGTATCCCTTTCCATCCTGGTGTGTTCGGGGTTAAGATGTGTGCTTGATGGAGCTGGGTGTGGCCTCTGGCTCTTCTTATACTGTGTTGTGAGTCTGAAGGTCAGCTGGTTGTTTGCCTGTATATGTGTAGGAGCTCTGCTCCTTTCTGGATGTGTCATGTTACCTGTGTGAGGGCATCCTAGTTGGACATTGTTTGTCTCCCTTCGTCTCCTTTCCCCTCCTCACCTGTTATGTTTGGTGTGGTTTATGTCTGGTGTTCCATGTCAGGTCGGTTTGGGGAACACCTAAAGGGTTAATGTTTGTAAATTCAGTTTTGAATACCTTGAGGGGTGTAGTTTCTAGAATGGTGTCACTTTTGGACCCCATTTTGGAAACTACGGGATAAGGTATCAGTTTTTTTGGTACTCTTAGGCCCCATGCACACGGCCGTTGTTCACGGCCGTGTGCGGGCCGTGGAACCGCGGCCTGGATCCCTTCCTGTGAGCTGGAGCGCACGGCGTCACTGGTTGCTATGACGCCGTGCGCTCCCTGCTGCCGGCACAGTACAGTAATACACTGGTACGATCTATACCAGTGTATTACTGTACTGTGCCGGCAGCAGGGAGCGCACGGCGTCATAGCAACCAGTGACGCCGTGCGCTCCAGCTCACAGGAAGGGATCCAGGCCGCGGTTCCACGGCCCGCACACGGCCGTGTGCATGGGGCCTTAGGGTACATATGATTTTTGGTTGCTCTATATTACACTTTTTGTGGAGCAAAGTAACAAAAATAGAAATTCTGAAATTTCATCTCCATTTTCCATTGACTCTTGTGGAACACTTAAAGGGTTAACAAAGTTAGTAAAATCAGTTTTGAATACCTTGAGGGGTGTAGTTTCTTAAATAGGGTCACTTTTTGGCGTTTCTACTCTAGGGGTGCATCAGGGGGGCTTCAAATGGGACATGGTCAAAAAACAAGTCTAGCAAAAACTGCCTTCCAAAATCCATATGGCATTCCTTTCCTTCTGCACCCTGCCGTGTGACCGTACAGCAGTTTACGACCACATATGGGGTGTTTCTGTAAACTAAAGCATCAGGGCAATAAATATTGAGTTTTGTTTGGCTGTTAACCCTTGCTTTGTTACGGGAAAAATTGATTCAAATGGAAAATTTGCCCAAAAATATTTTACAACGTTCATCTGACAGATTAGATCATGTGCTATTTTTATAGAGCAGGTTGTTACGGACGCAGGGAAACCTAATAAGTTTACTTTTTTAAATGTATTTAAGTTTTACACAATATTTTTTAAACAAAAAAATATTTTAGTGTCTTCATAGTCTGAGAGCCATAGTTTATTTTTGGGGCGATTGTCTTAGTTAGGGTCTCAATTTTTGCAGGACGAGATGACTAATGGTATGATTTTGGGATGCATATACCTTTTTGTGAGTAAGGTGACAATTATGTCTTTTTTTTAAGTTCACCTGAGGGGTTAGATCATGTGATATTTTTATAGAGCAGGTTATTACACACACAGCAATACCCAATATGTGCTTTATTTATTAAGGTGTTTTACACCATATTTTTGAAACCCCCAAAACTTTTTTTTAGTGTCTCTATAGTCTAAAAGCCATAGGTTTTTATTTTTAGGGCCATTGTCTCATGTAGGGGCTCATTTTTTACAAGATGAGACAATGTTTTGAATTGTATTATTTTGGCGTACATATGACTTTTTTGATCACTTACTACCTTTTTGGGAGCTCCCTCTTCAATACTGTGGTCCCTATGGACAGCAGCATGAAAGGGGTTACAACAGCTGACACTGCACAGATGTCAGCTGTTTGAATCAGTGTCAGCAATGAGCTGACAGATTCAACCGCTCGGTCATCCTGAGAATAAACAGGGACGGGTGGAAGATCGCGCACTCGCCCGCACAAAAACAGAGGGCTGCTGCAGGGGGAGGGTTGGTTGGTTAACATTGAAATAGGCACTTTGATGTCTCTGATCCTTGTGGGCACGCATAAGCGCTACAAACTGCAGGTCTGAATTGACCTGTGGTTTGTAGCGATCAGCAATATGGGGGGGGGGGGGGGGGTCGTGTGGGGATCACAGCTTCTCTCCCTGCTCTGATAATGTTCGCCTGTAAACAGATGTCACTGTGCTGGCCATGCCCACCTTCACTGCCGTCTGCCCTCTCCTAGGATTCTTAACTCCTTCAGCTGCACACTGGATATCTGCAGCAGACAATTCTGAGCACAGGAGCTGAATGACTAGAGAGCATTGCACAAGGTAGGGGGAATATCCTGTGTATTAGCAGTGTCATACAGCTGGGACTTGAAGTTCTACACATACAACATGCTGCAGAGTCTCTCAGCATGCAGACATGTCACTCAGGGAAACTCTTGTATCCACTCCCTTAGAGCAGGGGGAGGGACAGATTGTTTTTATTGCATGTAAACATAGGGCCAGAATTAGGACATTTTTTTGCATAAAACTTGCTTAGCTATATATTGCTTTTTTTCATAACTCAGACAACCCCTTTAAGACTTGCCAACAGAGTAGTCAACCTTTGGAGAGCATTTTTTAAAATTTCCCTCTCAATAGGCAGGTGCAGACTTTACTTCTGGGGGAAGTATTTGACCCTGAATACTTTGAAAACCTAAGGGTGACCATCTACATTCTGCAGAACCAAACCCTCCTTGGCCAAAAGGGAACCACCGCTGACTGTAGCACAATCTTCCCTGTTCTTTTAAGGACTCTTGGCAACAGCTTTGGGGGGTGGGGTTGAGGCATAAAGACCGTCTCCAGTACTGAGCCAATGCATCTACAGCCTTTGGCTGCTCCTTTCACGAAAGAAAAGAAACCCCCACCTTAGTTTGTCCGGTTGGCAAATCGTCCCATCTCAGGGACACTCCATACGGCAGAAATCTGGTTGAACACCCAGGGATAATAGTAAGTGCAGGGAGATCCCTGGGTGCCGCTCCCCATGTCTGTATACATAGTTCACATTTATTCTAGTGAAAGGTCCTCTTTAATATGAGAATGGTGGTTTCTTCCTATTGTATTCTACAGATTTGCTCACCTTTAGGAGGCATGTTCAGTCTCTGGACAGCAAAGGTTTGCATTGATCCCACCCTTAAAAGCCATAAACACTGAATCCACCTTCCATTGTTCAATGGGAAGTCTTGGCTTAGTCACCAAAAACTTTTTTTTCAACCTAGAATCTGCACCAAAAACCTGAATATGCCATCTGAATGGGCCCTTAAAGAAAAACCACAAGTCACAGCTGACTTTAAATGCTTTTATTAGGTTCATTCATATCAGAAATGCAAGTACTACATTCAAGACATCTGCTACGTTATCCATGTGGCAAAGTCCTTGTTGCTTGAACCAAAATCCATTCACTTCAATTCAAAGCCCTGGAAGAAGAAATAATTGTGTATTAGTATTCTACCAGTGGCAGGACAGCACCAACAGATGACTTAATCTGTCTCAGTGTACAAGAATGTTCTCACAGGCATTCAAACAATGTAGGTAAAATACAAAGCATCATTGACAGATTATACACAAGTTTGTGGGCAAATGCAGTAATTTACCTGATAGAAGCAAAGACTCAAACTCTCCACAATCCTAGGAGACCCTGTAAGGAGGACAGACACCAGTGAGCTCAATTCACAATTAGGAAGTTTAGGCATATTCTGTACACAGAACTCAGCAGTCAGATCCATAAGTAGTGTCATCATACACTCAGGTTTGGGATAGACTCATCATGGTTCTGCCATATGGCCAAGTATAGAAAGCCACAGCGGCAGAGTTTGACTGTTCATACAAAGTTTACCTTCAGTGATTAAGACAAAACCAGGAGTGGAGCCTACACAGATGTTTATTGGCAAAAGAAATTGCGCTTGTACCATGTGAGGAACATTGGCTCACTGACAGGACAAGACTTATTATGGTCCAAGTCGGTCAAACTAGACTTGCCTTCTGACCTGAAATCTTTACTCCTATAGGTCTTAAAACTGTCAGAAAGGTTTCAGATATGTCAACCCTTATAAATTGGACAAGGATGCATCTTACAAACTAGCATACAGTGGCCCACCAACACCCATCCCCTACAAGGGACATTTACACCATGGCATACCTGATAAGGAGACCAGCAGCCTCATCTGCCAAACAAGCCTGGTTCAGACAAGGATTTTATGATCCCCAGGACCTAAAATAAAAAAAGTCAGAAGTCAATAACTATTCAACTATTTTTTCTCAAAATATCTACTAAGCTATAGCATAGACATCAGCAAAGCCATCTGGCACTATCGTCAGAGCCTCTTCACCAGTGAGACTTGGAAGACCATCGTGAGTAAAACATCATTTGCAATGCACAGTTCCACCTCATTAACCTAAAACAGGTAGAACAGAATTACCTTTGTCATTTCACATGTCTTTAATCCACAACATCTCCATGGACCTACAGAAGATATATAGAAGATTAGACTGGTGATGTCACATGGGGGGGGAGAGAGAGATTCACACATAGCCAACTAGCTGTTGCTGATTTTTGCATGGCACGTCTACAGTACTAGTGATGAAGTAAAGGGGTTTGGCAATTCTCATTTACACATGGCAGAAACTGGCACGTTTCTGCAGACTTTACCCTTTCCCATGCCAAAAAAATAAAAGATTAAATCTGTCCAATATGCAGCAAGTTGTGTTAACCTAACCTAGAAGTTAGCTAGGGCTGGGTAATTGAATTTGATCAATTCACCTTTCTACAATACTAAATTGAAGGTTTTTTCTATAGACTTGTGGAGTTGCACTCCAGAACAGTGCAACAGCAGAAGGCAAAAAAAAGTTAACCAATATGTTTTACATACATAACTGTGCACCTAAAAACTGATACAAAAGTTGAGGAAAAAAATTAGAAAAATTGGCTGGGGGGGGGGGGGAAATAAACCTCACCCTAGTATACTTTTGAAAAAGGGCAGAAACTACTCGGAGCATTCAACCCCCTCAAGTGTTTACAGTACAGATCCCATGCACTTTATGAATTTGTTAGAAACAGGAAAGCCCCTTCATAGTTCAAAGTTTGTTAACCCGTTAAAGGGTTTATCAGAAAAATCGTTCTGTAGCTGGATGATGTTAGCGATGCCCTAATGTCAGCAGAACATAATTATATCTCCCTGCCACCGTTCACACTAAATAATATCTAATATGTAAATGAGCCCCTAGGTGCTGCAGCACCTAGAGGCTCTGTCTTCTCACCTTTTGACAGGCCCTTGTAAAGGTGATTAACATGCCATCTCCCCCATGCCCCACAAATCCCTCGCTGTCCATTTTAGTATTAGGCGCAGGCACAGTGAGTGAAGGACGGCAGCAGGAGAGTCCTTCCCTCACTGCGCCCAATACTAAAATAAACGGTGCAGGCTCAGGGCATGGAGGAGACTGAAGATATCACCTTTACAAGGGCATGCCAAACAGTGAGAAGACCGAGCCTCTAGGTGCTGCAGCAATGCCTAACTAGCACCTAGAGGCTCATTTGCATATTATAAAAGTCATTATTTAGCATGAACGGCAACAGGGAGATACAAGTAATACAGTTATGTTCTGCTGACATTAGCACATCACTAATGTCATACAGCTACAAAATGATTTTTCTGATGACAGAAACCCCTTTAAATAAGCCATAAACCATACTTGAGTCCCATGGCAGATACTACTGCAGGCACAAACAGGACTTGGGTGAACTCAGCAGTCAGATCCATAAAGCATTGTCATCACAGTTCAGGTTCGGGATAGACTCATCATAGTTCAAAAAAAGCTATACTGATTGTTCTTAGAGTACAAGCGGGAGCCAATGTGACAAGATCCAATATGATGGGTCTAGGATTAATTAATGCCTCAGTATGGAACACAAGTATAATACTTGATGTCATGGGTAAAGACAGACCCGCTAGCAACTTGAACCAGTCATCTGTAACAGCTCTTCACCCTGGTTAAAGATAGTAGCTACTACAAGTTCCTTCATACCTGAAAGTGATCCAGCTCAGTGAGGACGTCTTTTATATCTTCTCAGGACAGCTTGAGATACAACCTACAACATAAAGCTACAGTTACACCTGGGATACATAGTGTCCATGTTGCCTCCAGTGTCATGTAGAGCATCAGTAAAGCCAGTAGGCAATGTCGTCAGAACCTCTTCAATGAGGCTTGGAAGACCATCGTGAGAATGAGCATCACTTGCATTTAATACTCTGTTCACTTAATGAGCAGTGCTGGAAGTCTTACCTCAGATTCTTCATGTGGTACTGCCATGGTTTCATCTACAATTAAAAAAAATATATATCTAAAGATTATGTATATAAGACAAACCATTTAGTCCTGAGAAGCCCCTCTAACCAGACTGAACCACCATGAACTCAGCAGTCAGATCCATAGTAAAGTGTCATCAGACAGGTCAGGTTCGGGATAGACTCATCATAGTTCAGGTATATTCAATGCAGTAAACTGAAAACTCAGATTAAATGGTATATTCTAACCCCCAGGCAAGCTTCCCTGTGACCATGGGAACACATGGTGGTTATAAGACAACCAGACTTTTGAAAATAATCTTATACACCGGAAAATACTGCATTTAAAACTCAGGCTTATGACGGGAGAAACTGAACTACAAACACACTAATGTGAGCTACGGGGCGTTATTTGGAAATCACTCCTGTAGTATTGCCACCAAGGATGGTATGTGGGATGTTGATAGGAGCACACAGGCGCTCCTACTTTATTATATACTATTGGGTGGAGCTCCTGCTCCTCACTGCATTGCCACCCCAATACTGAGTGGAAGTGAATAGGCAAACTGACCACACTGTCCAGTGATCTAGGTGCCCTATCACACTCCAGGTTAACACTGGAAGATCCACACACTGGGCTATAGGACCTACAGCCACACTCCTACACCACGGCAAACTAACTTAAATTGTTAGTGTCTAATTATTGCACTGAACCCCAAGCCTGGTTAAAGATAGTAGCTACTGCAAGTTCCTTCATACCTGAAAATGTTCCAGCTCAGTGAGGACATCTTTTATATCTTCTCAGGACACCTTGAGATATAACCTACAACATAAAGCTACAGTTACACCTGGGATACATAGTGTCCATGTTGCCTCCAGTGTCATGTAGAGCATCAGTAAAGCCAGTAGGCAATGTCGTCAGAACCTCTTCAATGAGGCTTGGAAGACCATCGTGAGAATAAACATCACTTGCATTTAATAATCTGTTCACTTAATGAGCAGTGCTGGAAGTCTTACCTCAGATGATTCATGTGGTACTGCCATGGTTTCATCTACAATAAAAAAAAAAATAACAGAGATAGATATAGATATCATTATGTATATAAGCCAAACAGTTTAGTCCTGAGAAGCTCCTCTAACCAGACTGAACCACCATGAACTCAGCAGTCAGATCCATAGTAAAAGTGTCATCAGACAGGTCAGGTTCGGAATAGACTCATCATAGTTCAGGTATACTCAATGCAGTAAACCGATGGTCCCTTTACACTGGGAGCCATTCTGGACTTCCATTATAATATAACCAAGACCACAAAATATGGGTCTAATCATGGCACCCACCCAAGGAGAGGTCAAGCAGTCAGCCACTAAATGCCAGCTTTGGGTGGTTTAAATCAAAACCTTTACTTTAAAGCTATGTCTGTAGAGTCCGAAGACTCCCCCACAAGAGAATCATGGACTACACCTTTATTTTAAAGATTCTCATACTGACAACCAATCCGCAGCTGACTGACCACGGTACTAGAGACAGCCCCCCAACAATCTGATGGTGATGTCCTATCCTGAAGGCAAGTCAAACAAACTCCCAGACAACCCCTTTAAGACACCCATCCAGACTGAAGAGAAGCACAGCTTTTTCAGCTCCCTGTGACCACCATTTTACTGTGCATCAGTCAGACAAGGAGTCACACCATGTGCCATCGACTGCAGTTCACAATAAGGATGGCAGTTACACAAGAGCCAGGGAGCAGGTAACGTGGGAAGATTTAGAACCAAATACTGACAACCCCTTTAAGGGGCACTTAATGTTGATAAGTTTTCACTTCTGGGTGTTGCCCCCAATGTCTGATAGGTGTGGGCCCCAAGCAGCTCTCTTTAGATCAGAGCCCACAAAGTGAAGAAATGAGTGGGATCACACAAAGCAAGCTGTCAACACTCCCATAATAATGAATAGACACTGGTGGAGGGTAGGGGGAGATATACTAGGAATACACCCCCAAAGTGAGGGGGAGGGGGGGGGGACAACCCTCTCCCCATGATCCCCAAAACATAGCAATAAAAACACTCCACTTAGATTCTATTTAACTCAGCCCCAACCTTGGAGCAGGCACGTTCAGCACTAGCTGCAGGGAGGGAATTACACTAGTCGCAGCCAAAAGGCCTGCACTCCTAATGTAGCAGCTCCTTCGCCTAAGCAGGAGCGTACCGCAGAAAACCCGGCTCTGCTACATTGTACGGAGGCCTATAAAGAAGAACCCGCAAACACATCTCCTTCCCCCAGGACCAGAAGCGCCCCTCACCTTCCCCAGGAGCATGCTGCAAGCAAAGAGGACCTCCCCTAGGCGCGAATCGCCTTAAAACTCCCATTGAGCGGAAATGAGCTCATCACCTGGAAGTGGGCGTGGCTTTGCCCCGTTACGGTAATAGGGTGAAGCCTGGACTGGCGCGGCCATTATTGGAATCTGTGGGCGGTTCCTCGGAACTGACGTTACTGGAGAAACACTAGAGGAACAACACACAGACACCGCCATAATACACAGCGTGCGCCCCCCCCCCCCCATACAACCAGATATACCCCCTTCCCTCTGCATCCAGAACCACCCCCTGCTGTGTACAATCCCTCACAGCACATCCCCGACAATTTCAGTACTTACTAAATTAGTAAGGTTCCGCGTACTTCTGCTGCAGGTCCGAGTCATTGCCCTAGAGGTGTGTGGTTCATGTCGGTAGTAGCCGCCATATTTATGAAGCTCTGGCAGCTGCTGATCCTTAGTTCTTGGGGATATAAGCAGCAGGTCCTTGTGTGGTTTTCCTGTAGCAGTTTTCCATGCAGATGTACTACAGTATAGTCGTGTCAGGGATATTGGGGCACTGGTATTTATGTACTGAAGCTAGTGTTCTGCCACTGAAAGATAGAAGTCCATGTACTGCATGTTTCGTCACTTTGTTTCAGAAAATATGGATGGGGTAATTGAGATTCATGAATCTCCTCTGGCACTTTTCCAATTAGAGTTATGAAGGAGAGCAGTGGCAGGTTTAATCCATGCAGATGAATGTGGCACATGAGCATGAGGGTAGATACTGGCACACAACCTTCAGGGCCACCATTAGGTTAGTAAAGGCCCCTGGCAACAAATAACGGCGGCACGTATTTTTATTTTCCCTTTCTCTTTCTCTCTGCCAAAAGTAAAATAAAGTTTCAAGCTAAAAAAAAACATTATACCCCTGTTAACCCCTTTGTTATTGAAAAACTCCCCAAAAAAAAGGATACACATTTGGTATTGTGTTTGTGATGACCAGCACTATAAAAATCTACCATTATGCTGTCGGGTGTACACTATTTTACTGTATATATAGGGTCAGTTATAGTATGTAACTGTCCCTATGTACAGTGGAGGAGCTTCTCCCGGCATTACCAGTAGCGAGCGCTTCTCTCTCAGCGGCTTGTTCGGTATACAGCACGCCAGAGTACAGGAGAAGTGATAGCACTGGCCACACTAGACAGTGAACAAGAAGGAAGTGCAGATATTTATATATAAGGGTCCATTCACAAGTCCGCTTGAATGGGTCTGCAAAATTGCGGAACTGGTGCGGACCCATTGATTTCAATGGGGCCGCAAAAGATGTGTGCAGTCCGCATCTGTAGTTACGGCCCCGCAAAAAAGATGGATTATATCCTATTCCGGACAAGAATAAGCATTTCTATAACAGGGCCGGCCATGTGCGGTCTGCAAAACCACAGGCCACTATACATACAGTAATACTTTACGATATACTTTTCCCGCGGCTGCCTCGCTTGTGTGCTCCGTTTTTCTGACATCAGATGTTGGTGGGCAGAGATTTGAATATGGGAGCAAGGAGGAGGGAGAGCCAAGGGCGGCCGCTGCGGGAAGTAATACGTTTGTAATTTTCTCATCAGAGCACACTAGCGAGGCAGCCGCAGGAAAAGTCTATCCAGAGACACCAGTACTCACACAGAGTTCGCCACATACAATAGAGCCGGCACTGGTGGGTGACAACGATGATGTCAGATGGTGGGTGGAGACTTGACTAAGGGAGGCGGAGCAAGAAGGAGCCAGGAGCGAGAGGAAGTAATGTTACTCAGCGCTATGCAAGGTGCAGGGGCGGGTGGACGCACGTTTAGAAGTGCTCAGCGCACATGACCGCTTTGATGACGTCACAAAATACAGCGGTAATTAGGAAACAGCGATATCACCATATCAATGTTTTTTTAATACCGCTGTATATCGTGATACCGGTATATCGCCCAACCCTAGTTCTGCGTAGCGTGAAAAACGCAGCATGTTCTTTATTCTGCTTTTCACGCAGCCCTGGCCTCATAGAAATGAATGGGGCTTCAGTAAAGCGCATTGCATCCATAAGCAAGTGCGGACGCAATGCGTTTTTCACTGATGGTTGCTAGGAGATGTTTGTAAACCTTCAGTTTTTTTATCACACGCGTGAAAAACGCATCAAAACGCATTGCACCCGCGCGGAAAAAACTGAACAACTGAACACAAATGCAGACAAAACCGACTGAACTTGCTTGCAAAATGGTGTGAGGTTCACTGAACGCATCCAGTGCCAATCCGTGACGCTTGGGTGAAAGAGGCCTTAATATACTGTATATTATCATCTATAGTTATGAGTCTGACTGTATTATCCTGTCACGCCTTGCCCTGTGAATGTGCGGAGGTCTGTCAGACTGGCTGACTCTGTTTGTTTTGATTTGGGTTTGAGCTGGATCCACCTTCCCTCAGGTGTACTGGGTTTCATTGTTAGTGAGGCTATTTATCCCTTCCCCCAGTGGCCTGTGTGGGTTAAGATTTTTCTTGGGAGCTCTTGATGTGTGGTGGATTGTCTGCTCCTGCTCTGTTCAAGATAAGTCCTCTCCATTATTTCCCTTTGTGTGTTTTATCTAGGCCTCTAGGGAGACGCTTACTTCCTCCTGGTCTGAAGAAGCTGGTTGCCTCTTCCCTTTTCCCTACTGCTTAGGGTTTCACGCCTTATTCCACTCCTGCTACAGACACAACATCTTTTCCGGGGTGACGGTTGGGTTGAGGTACCAGCAATGACACTGGGGAAATGTCGCTCGTGTAGACGGCTAACTACACTGGTGGATGGGGCCACGGAACCTCCTGGATACAGGAGGTTCTCGATGATCTCTTCCTAAAATTTGAGGAAGGATCCTGTTCTCCCAGCCTTACTGTAGAGAACAAAACTATTATATACAGCCAATTGAATCAAATATACAGACACCTTCTTATACCAGCATCTGGTGCGTCGGGGAAACTAAATACGGAGCCAACATCTGGTCATTGAAGTCCACCCCTCCCATGTGAAGGTTATTGTCGTGGACTGAGAGGGGCTTTTCAATGACACTGGTTGCCCGTTCTGTTTGTATTTTCGTGTCTGCGTGAATGGAGGAGAGCATGTAAACGTCACGCTTGTCTCTCCATTTCACCGCGAGCAGTTCTTGGTTACACAAGGCAGCCCTCTTCCCCCTTGCAAGACGGGTGGTAACGAGCCGTTGGGGGAAGCCCGCGCGACTAGTTCGCGCGGTGCCACCGCAGCCAATCTGTTCTAGGAACAAATGCCTGAAGAGGGCCACACTTGTGTAGAAATTGTCCACATAAAGATGGTACCCCTTGCCAAATAAGGGTGACACCAAGTCCCAGACTCTCTTCCCACTGCTCCCCAGGTAGTCAGGGCAACCGACCGGCTCCAGGATCTGATCTTTACCCTCATAGATCTGAAATTTGTGGGTATAGCCTGTGGCCCTTTCACAGAGCTTATACAATTTGACCCCATACCGGGCGCGCTTGCTTGGGATGTATTGTTTGAAGCCAAGGCGCCCGATAAAATGTATTAGGGACTCGTCTACGCAGATGTTTTGCTCAGGGGTATACAAATCTGCAAATTTCTGGTTGAAGTGGTCTATGAGGGGCCGAATTTTGTGGAGCCGGTCAAAAGCTGGGTGGCCTCTGGGACGGGAGGTGGTGTTGTCGCTAAAGTGCAGGAAACACAGGATGGTCTCAAATCGTGTCCTGGACATAGCAGCAGAGAACATGGGCATGTGATGAATTGGGTTCGTGGACCAATATGACCGCAATTCATGCTTTTTGGTTAGACCCATGTTGAGGACAAGGCCCAGAAAATTTTTAATTTCGGAAACTTGGACTGGTTTCCACCGGAAAGGCTGGGCATAAAAGCTTCCCGGGTTGGCGGATATAAATTGAGTGGCATACCAATTTGTTTCTGCCACAACTAAGTCCAAGAGCTCTGCAAGAACAGCTCAAAAAAATCCCAGGGCCGAACCGATCTGAGCTGTCTCAACCCGAACTTCAGACTGGGCGGTGAAAGGGGGGAACTACAGGTGCGGCTGAAGTTGGGGACTGCCAATCAGGGTTTGCCAGCACCTCAGGGATTCTAGGGGCTCTACGGGCCTGTCTGTGCGGTGGCTTCGACGGGGTAACTATTGCACGTGCTACCGTACCAGCTTCAACTGCCCTTCTGGTGCTCGCCACTTCACCATGTTGTACGGCAGTGCTGGTACTAGGTCCAGGATGGGCTGCGCTGCTGGTGTATGCCTCACCTGTGTGAAGTTGGCACCCCATGTTCTTAAATTTCAAAAAGAAATACACCATTCGTTTGTGCTGGTTTGTGCCGCAAAAATGAACGTTTGTGCCGATTCGGTTCCTGAGATATTGCGCGTTAGATTTTTATGAAGCCCTGCCCATTTTCCACCCCATGTTCTTAAATTTCAAAAAGAAATACACCATTCGTTTGTGCTGGTTTGTGCTGCAAAAATGAACGTTTGCGCCACTTTGGTTTCCGAGATATTGCGCGCTTGATTTGCTGAAACCCCACCCACTTTCCACCCCAATGTTTTTAAATTTCAAAAAGAAATACACCATTCGTTTGTGCTGGTTTGTGACGCAAAAATGAACGTTTGCGCCGCTTTGGTTTCCGAGATATTGCGCTCGATTTGCTGAAACCCCGCCCACTTTCCACCCCATGTTTTTAAATTTCAAAAAGAAATACACCATTCGTTTGTGCTGGTTTGTGCCGCAAAAATGAACGTTTGTGCCGATTCGGTTCCTGAGATATTGCGCGTTAGATTTTTATAAAGCCCCGCCCATTTTCCACCCCATAAATTAAATTTCAAAAAGAAATACACCATTCGTTTGTGCTGCAAAAATGAACGTTTTCGCCGCTTTGGTTTCCGAGATATTGCATGCTTGATTTGATGAAACCCCTCCCACTTTCCACCCCATGTTACCCTAAACCTAACAGACAAAAAAATAAAAAAAGGCCCAAAAATGTTTTTTTTTAAATTCAAACTCGCTGATCACCCGTCCGAAGTTGATCAGCGGTGGGGTGTGCGATGCGCTAACAGTGGCCGGGCGCTAAGAGTCCCGGCCACAGTCAGCGTACGCAGAAAAAAAATATATAATATGCTTGTGCCCCAAAAAAAGTTGGGGGGGCGGGAGGGGGGCAAGCTGCAGCACACCTGGGGGGTCTAGAGTCAGGGTTAAAAACATGGGGTGGAAAGTGGGAGGGGTTTCATCAAATCAAGCACGCAATATCTCAGAAACCAAAGCGGCGCAAACGTTCATTTTTGCAGCACAAACGCAGCACAAACGAATGGTGTATTTCTTTTTTGAAATTTAAGAACATGGGGTGGAAAGTGGGCGGGGTTTCAGCAAATCAAGCGCAATATCTCGGAAACCAAAACGGCGCAAACGTTCATTTTTGCGGCACAAACAAATGGTGTATTTCTTTTTGAAATTCAAAAACATGGGGTGGAAAGTGGGCGGGGTTTCAGCAAATCAAGTGCGCAATATCTTGGAAACCAAAGCGGCGCAAACGTTCATTTTTGCAGCACAAACCAGCACAAACGAATGGTGTATTTCTTTTAGAAATTTAAGAACATGGGGTGGAAAATGGGCGGGGCTTCATAAAAATCTATCGCGCAATATCTCAGGAACCGAACCAGCACAAACGTTCATTTTTGCGGCACAAACCAGCACAAACGCAGCACAAACGAATGGTGTATTTATTTTTGAAATTTAAGAACATGGGGTGCCAACTTCACACAGGTGTATGCCTCACCACGTAATCCGACAGCGCCAGCCCCACTCTGCTGCCCTTGAAGCGGATTCTGCGCAACCTGTGGTCTAGTGACACAGGGCCGGGTACGCCTGGTTCTATCAGGGACCTCAACCTCCTCGTCCGAACTTTGGGTCAGACTGCCACTGCTTTCTACAGGTTCATATTCTGACCCGCTAGATTCATCAGATGAGGGTTCCCATTCCTCATCCGACTGGGTCAGAAGCCTGTAGGCCTCTTCAGAAGAATACCCCCTGTTTGACATTTGGGCAACTAAATTTAGGGGTATTCCCTGAGACTACCCAAGTAAAAAAGCAAGCCTGTCTTACAAATGGGAGGCTAGCGAAGTACCGGAGGCCGCTGCGGTTGATAAAAAATATCAAAACTGATTTTTTTTTTTATTTAATCGCTGCAGCGCTTGTAAAGTGCCAGCAACGATCATTGGCTGGTGACGAAATTGTTCTTCAGACCGAAATCTCGCGTCTCGCAAGATGACGCACGGATGCGTCCAGGAGGAATGAATCGACCGCCTCCAGGACGCATCCGTGCGTTGGGCGGTCCGGAGGAGGTTAAGCAAAAGACAAAACACAATGAAAACAACAATTTATTTTTTTTAAGTGGCTGGATAGTAGCAGCAGGCATAAACATCAGGAACAGGAACTTTACCAGTTCAAAAATGCAAACCACATTATTTGGTTGTTTTAGAACAAAAACAAAGCTTATCTATATGAACCAAAAACAAAATCTGTAAAACCTAGAAATGGTTTATATTAATCTAGGAATGTAGTTATAGCAAATGCAATTTAAAATCAATTCAATGTAGAGTTCTAAGGAAGAGAATTGCCTCTGCCAGATCCTCTTTCATAGAGGCTCTTAAATCAGACTTTATTATTTTTAGAGCTGAAAATAATCTTTCGACACTGACTTGGGTGGGTGGCATTGCAGTAACAATTCTGGCCACATCACTAATGATCTCTGGATAAACAAGGATGGCTTCTCCTACAGTAAGTTTCGATGAGCGATCATTCTTTAACTTCTTTTAGTACTTTAAAAAACTCCAGTTGGAATTTTTTTATTTGCACATTTACTGGTTCTGTAACGCTTATGCGACGTCGCTTTCCTTTTGCAACTTCCATTTTGTCCAAGAAGGAATCAAAGTCTAATTCTTCATTTGAAGAAGATGATCCTGAGCTACCAGTGGTGCTTCGAACTTCATCCTGTGGAGGTATTTCAGGTCGTAATCCCTTCATGCGAACTGCTACATCATAGTGCCTTTTTCCCAGTAGCAGTCTGTTCACTGTTCAACAAAATTCGGCTCATTGGCTCGACATAAATAGCTGCGAACAAGATTTCATTTTCCAGCAAAAGACTCTTCATCATTGAAGATGCAATGCCGTCAGCTATTAACCCTCCACTTTTGTTCAGGCGATATATCAGGCTCTTCCATTCCAAGAAGAATTTACCCGTGGTTATATCGTCACATTGCAGCCTCTTGGTGACAGTGAAGGGGTGAGAAAGAAGGTTCTCCAGGTCTTTTGTTTGTGTCCACTGGCTTTCAGTTAATGCAACATTTTCATTGGCAATTTCTTCTATGAAGTCTTTAAAGTCAAGCAAATGCTTCACCATTAAATAAGTGCTTCCCCATCATGTTCTTTGATCTAAAATGGCTCCTTTTCCTGCACGTCTTTTCAAAATTGCGTCAGTTACTTGCCATAATTTGCCAATTAGAGTAGCGCTCTTGTAATCCATCTCTTATGGCAAGTTGCAGTGTATGAACAGCACATCGCATATAGCAAGCTTCAATGCTTCTTTAACAAAGTTGTCTAAAAATGTCAGCATTCTCTTCAGTTTCTAAACTTCCTCCAATACTTGCAGAGCTGTCTTCCTCTAACTCTATCTGTTTGTCACTTTCTTCATCTGCGTTCATCTTCTCAATTGTGCTCAACATGTTAGAAGCGTTATCTGTCACAACCCATAAAATCTGTTCCTTTTTAATTTCAAAATCTTCCAGAACACCCTCCACTAACTTCTGAAGGTAGTCACTGGTGTGATGTGCCTGAGTGTCCTTTATTCCCAAGGTCCGTGTTATTGTTTTGTTATTTTCATCCACAAATCTAACATTAATAGCGAAATAATTGACTGTGACGTGTGCATGCATCCATTTTAAGGAAGACAAAACGTCCTTTCAGAACTTTCTCTAGTTCTTCCTTTTTACACTTGGCCTCCTCAATTATAAGTTTCCTTATACTTTCTCTTTCCAGAGACACACCAAGTTTTTTTTGCCATTTCTCCATTTAGGCCTAAAATGGCTGGCTGCGAAAAGGATAGCGGTACACTGTTCTTTACTACCATTTCAATAATGTGGTGTTAGAATTTTTCTGGTGTCATCGTTGGTAACTTTGTCAGATATAAAGAATTTTCTTATTTGTGATTGTTCTCCAGTAGATTTCTGAACATTTTTTGTCGCAGAAGTAGATGCAATGTTTTCATTGCTATCTTTCTCATTCTTCTAACACTTTGGGATGAAAACGCTGTAAGTGTCTTTTTAAATTTGATGCTCTTATAGGTGCATTTTTATCAGGCCCACTGAAACTGCTAATTTTTGCATCACATTGTTTTTCACCATAATTTTTTCTACTAATACATTGGCACGCGTAATGTTTTCCATCACTTAATAATGCAAAGTGCTCATAAACAGTAGACTTTGTCGTGTTTGTTGTTGACAGTCTTTTTGCCATTGTTTAGGATGCCTCTTTCCATAAAATAGAAAATATGTTATACAAACTGGCATATAATTAGATTTTTTTTTATATATATCAACATACAGTCTTGTAAGTTGTATGTACATGGCTTTATACATACAAATAAGCTATATAGCCCAGCACTAAACCTAGACACGATTTGTCCTATACAGAAAAACATGCACAGACATGTACTGTACACACACCACAGAGCCTACATTGTAGTACTCAGAGCATATACACAATCTGCACTATACATAAACATTCATACATTCCTGCACCACACTTACAAACCTACAGAAACCTACCTTTTATCCAGAAACATGTGCACAGTCTTCCCTCATACAGACAAGCAGCCATGCAGGTTTTAAAATGAATGTAAACACTTGCAGTTGAATCCAAGAAGCTGTTCCACCAAGTTCTTCTGAGCTCTTATAGCAGAGAGAGGTAGTTGGGCAGAAGCACTGAACGGTGATATAGTGATTTCTATACAGAATAATGGAGCAATTTCCATTATTCCGTATAAGTTGCAATCTGATCATTGCAAGTTGTGGTCCAATTGGGGACCTAACAAAAAGTAAAAAAAAAAGTTTTGAAAAAATTTAAAATATATAGAAATTCAAATCACCCCTTTCCCCAAAATAAAAATAAATATGTATAAACAAAAAATAAATAACATGATGGGCATTGCAGTGTGTGAAAATGCCCATACAAATGTCCATTAAATATAGAAAAATTTGCCAATTTGGTGAATGACGTAACAAAAGAATAAAAATGAACGTTTCGCCATTTTTTCATCACTTTATCTCCCAAGAAAACGGAATAAAAAGTTTTTTTATCTCCGGATTCGTAGTGACCTGGAGAATGAAGCGCTCAAGTCAGTTTTACTGCTGCTGTAAATAAAAAAAATTGCACATTTAAAATTTTCTGCCGGAATTTGAACTCACAACCATCTACATTAAAGGTAAGGACCTTAACCACCTCAGCATGTATTATGTATCCATATATATCAGAAGTATAATTTTATATATTTTTTAGTAATTACATATTTATTTTGTGCCATACATTCTTTTTACAATTACTTTAAAAATAGAGGCTAAATGAAACTTAAATACGCAGGGTGTCTCCCAAGCATTGCCAGTATGCATTCCGTCATAATAGAAGTCTATGGCCAGCATAACGCATCCGTCTGGTTTCCGTTATGCAGGAGTCTGGATCTGTTATGCTGGCCATGGACTTCCATTATGATGGAATGCATAACAAAATGCCTCTAAAGGCATTCTGTTATGCATTCCGTCCTTGAATTGCGTTATGGTCTGTGGCAACTGAACTCTTAATGCAATGCTGCATATACCAGAACCCGAACTTGAACTTCAAAAGTTGAAGTTCGCTCATCCTGATCGATGGGTCCTTTGCAGCAATATTTTTTAATGTTTATTTTTTTATTTATTCATCCAATTTCTGTACTTGAAAATGAGTTGTATTTTTAATGACTCTATTTGGGTTACATGTAGTTAAACAATGTTTAAAAAAATAATACATTTTTTTAAGGGGGGGTGGGGGGGGGGTCAATGGGAAAACAATGGTGCCTCTGCTTTTTCTTATTTGTTTTTACATATTTCTCTGTGTAGTATAATTGACATGTTAACTCTGTTCTTGTCATGATCAGTGTGTGGGGAGGGGGGGACTCCACACTGAACACAGGAAGGAAGGGGAACAGTAACTGGGCCTGGAAACTAGGGAAGAAACAGGTCACCTCCTAGACAACCCTAATCCGGGCCCTGACTACCTATCAATATGAATAGACCTTAAAAGGTAGGAATATTCATAAGCAGTATACCTAGGCCCTGATTTCCCTATAAGGCCCTAGAATAAGTATAGGACCACAGACAACCCATTCCTCCCCAGCTGGATGAATGGAAGTCTCTGTCTCAGGCCCAGATACAACAACAGGGAATATAACAAATACAAACAAAAGTGACACTTCTGTACAGATGGAAGAACAGGAACACCAGAGAGGATCTCACACCAGCTCAGCCAAACTCAAATTAAGCTATCAACCGCATAGTCAGAAGGGTGGGGTGAGACTATAAAGGGTAGAAGTGATGACCACTGAGCAACAGCTGAGAAAAGGGAAGTGGTCATTAACCCTATCAACAACGAATCAAGAGAAATCAAGGAGGCGTTGGATTCCTCCACGCTCAGACAATCTCCTAAGGGACCGTGACAGTTCTGCAGTACACCTTCCACACTTGTAAACACAGATGAGACTTGGCAAGAATCACTACGACTGAAACATGGTGACTTTATTTCATATGAGAAATAACATATCATTTGAAATAATGTATTATTTTATACTGCTGGGATAATGGAGAATTGTGTGTAAATACTGGATAAAGCAATACATTTAAAAACTCAGCTTTCCATATCATCCCTCAGCAGCACACTAAAGGGTTAATCTTCCTTTCTCCCTACTAGTACAGAAAAAAAAAGAATAATATTCAATTTAAAAAGAACCATCCAGGGGTGGATACTATAAAAACCACATTAAAACAACCCTCGCTCATGTTTTTTTCTTCTATCTCCTCTAGTGTGAAGTTTCCTAGGCTCAGCCCACCCCCGCTTCCTTGCTTTTGCAGCCAGGTAGGGAAAGAGCTTTCCTGTCCCGTTACCTAGGGGGGACCCTGTTGATTTTTGCCTTTTTAGGTGTTCTTTTTCAAATCCAGCTGAGGCCGCGTCTCAGGTTTGATGGGTTCGTTGTGCCTACTTTCTGGCAGGGCACATCCCATAGTGCTACATGTGTTCTTGCGCGCCGTCTTTGTTTCTGCTCCCCAGAGTAGTCTATTGTGCACATGCTCCAGTGGCTCTGATCACTCCTGGGGGCAGGGATTTCAAAATATAATGCTGCCCTGGTGTCCTGTGTTGGTGCCCAGCCAGGCAGTAGGTGTATGAGGTGAGAAGGGCATCTCTGCCCTACTAGGCTTGGGTTCCTGTGTATTTTTTCTCTAGCCTGCAAGAGGTTTATTTGTTGAGCATTTTCCAGCTCCATATGTTTTTTTTCAGATGTCATCCTCCAGAGAATCCGCTAAAAAATTAGGAGGAAAGAGAAGCACGGGATATGTCTTCAGTGCTCCTAACCACTTCCAGACAACCATCCTGCAGACATCTGTGGTCAGTGCTCTGTTTCTGAAGACGATCTCTTTGGATCTAAAACTCACTAGTTTTTAGGCTGGTTTCAAAACCAGCTTTCTGAGGTTTTTCAGGAATTTAGATCTAGTCACTGCTCCAGTAAACGTCCAAGATGGGGCTCTCCCATCCCGTCAGCATTATCTACTGAGGAGTCGGATACTCAGATCCGTTCAGAAGGAGAATTGGATTCAGATTCCAGCTCCAGTGATAGGGGAGACCCTGAGGATTTTTATCTTCTTCCAAAAGAAAAAGCTTCTTCCCTTATCAAAAAAGTCAAGAGAACAGTGGAGGGAGAATCCGCTTGTGATCACATTGCAAAAATAAAGTAGTATATTATTTTCCTAAAGCCCCTCATCGTTGCCTACTAGAGCAGCCTTTACTCGAGAACTTTATGCAGTCTGATTGGAACAAACCAGAAAAGAAGCCGGATATAGGCTCCAGAATCTATGTAAAATCTGGAACTACGGCTGATTGAGAGGCTTCCCCCCAAGGTAGATCTCCCGGTGGCGAGACTTTCTAAGAGATCCATGTTTCCTTCCGAGGAGTCCTCTCTTCTCAGGGACGCCATGGACAGGTGAGCAGAATCGTCCCTGAAACTGGTTCACTCAGCAGCAGCCGCACCTTGTAAGGCCTCTTTAGCAACTATTCCAGTAGCCCAATCCTTGAGAATATGGCTTTCAGAGCTCTCTAAGAATCTTCAGGATGAAGTCCCTAGGGATCAAATGATAGAGAATCTTCAGATTATAAAGATGCAGATATGCCCTTGGACATACTCTAGAATCCTGGCTTTGTTTACTTCGGCTAAAAGAGCCTTATGGCTCAAAGAATGGGCTAGTGACATTCCTTCCAAGAATCACTTCTGTTCCTTGCTGTTCCAGCCTGAAAGTCTTTTTGGCCACCAACTAGAAAATATCTTAGAGTCACTGAATGACGTTTCCTCAACAAAGAAGTAAGCCTAGAATCAGACCTTTCCGTAAACAATACAGAAGCTCTCCTGGACGCAATGGTGGAAATAAATTCTTTGATAAGCATCATAGGACCAATCCTAGAAGGGATGGTCCTTCTGCTCAGAATAAGTCATTTTAAGAGGGTTCCAAAAACCCTAATCGTTCACGCCAGAGTCATCCAGGCAGGTGTAGGTGCAAGACTCTCTCATTTCTTTCCAGTTTGGCAAAATAACAACTCAGATGCTTGGGCCCTCTCCATTCTTCTATCAAAAAGGTTTCTCTCTCTCAAGCTCCTGCAGATTTCTCCGAATGTGTTTCTCTCTACCCCTCGAAACAAACGGATATCCGCTCTGGTTCACGAATTCATGCACAAAGGGGCTTTGGAAAGAGTTCCTCTACACCAAGTAGGTCAAGGGGTATACTCCAGAGTCTTTATTGTTCCGAAGAAAGAAGACAAGTGGCGCCTGGTGGTAGACCTCACCTTCCTGAACAAGTTTGTGGCTAAGAAAAGGCTCTGGACAGAGACTATCGCTTCAGTCTCTTCTTCAGGAGAGGGATTTCATGACCACAATCAACCTCAGACGCCTATCTCCATGTTCCAGTCCTGAAGTCATACAGACATTTACTTCGGATACCAATCTCATACGGAAGATCTGTGGACCACTATCAGTTCACTTGTCTTCCTTTCAAAGTTGTCATCATTGCAGCAGCCCTGAGAATGTTCCTTATCTGGACGACTGGCTTCTGAAACCATCTTCAGAAGAGATTCTGTGTCATCAGGTTTTTCAAGCAGTCGGTTTCCTTCAGCAGCATGGGTTTCTACTGAACACTTGATTATGAGAGTTCTGTTGAAGGTAATAGACGATCAAGCTTCAATCATAGCGATTCTACCATTCTGGCCACACCGGTCCTGGTTTCCACTGGCTCCAAGCCTACCGAGAGGGGTCTTCTGGGAGATTCCAGTTCGTCCAGACATGTTGGAACAGGAAGGCTTGTTTCACCCAAACCCCGAAATGTTCCGTCTAACAGCCTGGAGGCTGACAGGTGTTCGCTGGAAGAACTAGGCCTCTCAGATGATGTAATCCAGATTTTAGAGGCTTCTAGGAGAACATCCACTATCAAAGTCTACAATAGTGACCAGATGCTTCTCCTCTTGGTGCGAGTCTGTTGGCTGTACCTCTCCGGATGTCCCTGATTTGCTTAAGTTTCTTCAGGAAGAGTTTAAGAAAGGTCTCAGCTTTAACACTTTGAAGGTCCACTTCTCGGCACTCAATGCTTCGTTTAATGGGAAGTTTTCTAATCATTGTCTAGTATGAAGATTTTTCAGGGCGATTAAAAACCTCAGACCTCCAGTTAAGAGCATCTTACCTTCTTGGGATTTTCCTACTCTCTAGGGCTAGTCGTATCACCCTTTGAGCCGCTTGATAAGGTAGATTTAAAGTTTGTCTTGGAAAGCTTTATTTCTGGTGGCTATCACTTCTGCAAAAAGGGTTGTGAGATCCAGGCCCTCTGCTGTAAGGAACCATATTTTAGGTCATCTGAGGACTGCATAATTTTAAAGGTTAAAGCCAGATTTTTTTGCCAAAGTCCCATCTTCAGTGGTCTTGAATCAAGAAATATATTTGCCATCTTTTTTTCCTCAGCCTTAAAATCAGAACCAAGCTAAACTATGTTTGCTGGACGTGACAAGATCTCTTCTCTATGTACAGAGAACACATGTTTTTACAGTACCAAGGTTCAAATAAAGGAAGAATGGCTTCCAAGGCATACTTTTCAAGGTGGATCAAGAGTGTGGTGTCGCAGGCATACAATGGTGTTGGTCTTGATTCTCCTCTAAATATCTGGGCGCATTCCACTCGACCTACTTCTACGTCATGGGCGGAGCTGGCCAATGTGTCTTTCGACCAAATTTGCAGAGCGGCTACGTGGACATCACCAGTAAAGTTTATCAAGCATTACAAGTTGGACATCTCATCAAGCATGAACTCAGCCTTCGGCAGAAGGGTTCTTGAACTGGCGATTTTGTAGTCCATTCCCTTTTTTTCTCTTATTGCTTGCCAGTTCCCTTTAGTATGCTGCTGAGTGACTTTATGGAAAGTTCAAATTTACTCACCAAAATGTATTCTTTTCATGAGTCCCGAAGCAGCACAACTTTATCCCATCCATTAAATATTTTTTTCTTTATACTGCATAATAACACGAGTGAGGGTTATCTTAATGTGTTTTTTTCTTTTTTTCATAGTATCCGCCCTTGGGCGGTTTTGTTTAATTTGAACATTTTTTTTCTTCTGTACTAGTGGGGAGAAAGGAAGATTAACCCTTCAGTGTGCTGCTTCGGGACTCGTGGAAAGAAGAAATTTCGGTGAGTAAATTTGAACTTGTGTGTGCACTGAATTTATTTGGAAATTAACTCTATTCTGCAAGTCACTACTATTAAAGGGAATCTGTCACCTGGTTTGAGAATATTAAAGTGTTACTACTGCCATGTACAAAAAATCACCTTATTTCTTGCTGTAGTCGTCATTTTTTGTTTCATGGTTTCATTAGCGATACAATCCACTTTTTCTGTTATGCAAATGAGTGTCTAAGGTGCCCAGAGGGGCATTATTATCCTTCTCTGGAGCCCAGTTACTCCCCCCTACATTGCCCAGCCCGCCTTCCTTTAGAGCCCAAGCACACCTCTTCCAGCATAAGTAACTGCCCACCCCCGAACTCTTTGCCGCCGCCCCCCTCCGCTATGTCACTATTTGGATTCCTTGCGTCTGCTCTCGCACAGTACCGCGGACTGCCTGTGCCTGTGTGCCTAGTGACACATTTTAAGCTGTTGCCCTCAGGAGCTTCTACATTGCGCAGGCAGTTGTCAGCAAAGAGTTCGGGTGTGGGCAGTTACTTATGCTGGAAGAGGCGTGCTTGGGCTCCAAAGGAAGGTGGGCTGGGCACTGTAGGGGGGGGGGGGTTACTGGGCTCCAGAGAAGGATAATAATGCCCCTCTGGGCACCTTGGACGCTCATTTGCATAACAGAAAAAGTAGATTTTATCGCTAATTAAACCATGAAACAAAAAATGAAGACTACAGCAAGAAATAAGGTATTTTATTGTACATGGCAGTAGTAACACTTTAATATGCTCAAACCAGGTGACAGATTCCCTTTAATGAGATAGCAAATTTATAAAAAATAAAAGAAAAATTTGGTTCTGCCATTATTTTTTTTTTAACAAAAACGAATTTGTTTGTCTTACCACATGCCATAATCCATAACTTCTTCATTTTTATTTATTTCATCTTTGTAGGTTTCATTGGTATAATTTTGGGGCACATAATTAGCTTTTATTCCTTTTTTGGAAGGGGTATGAATAAAACAAATTTTTTTAAAGTTTTTTTATGGCATACACCACACATGATAAATAATAACAGGTGTGGGATTCGCTCTGGTAGGCAGGGTAAGCGGACGCAGAACATAGGCAAAAAAAAAAAACAGCTTGTGAGCAAAACTTCAGTGCTCATTCACACACAAGGCAAAAACAAAGCGTCATTTTCCAGTCTTAGTGTTAGTTCACACAGTGGAAAGTCCACAGAACAAAAGAATCACCTTGTTGGCGGTACAATCTCCAGCGATCCACAGCAGGCTTTAGGAGACCTGTTTCCCCAGCGTGCGGCTCTCAGCCCTCTAGCACAGCGCCATGCCTCAGATCCCAAAACAGAGACACTTTGCTGCTGAGCCCAGCTGTCTTTCAAGGATGGCTAGCTGTTGTGAAAACCCGGACCGGCACTTAAAATCCAGTCCAGTGTTTGACCCCACCTGAGCCAGTTCAACAAAGTGACCCAGTGTTTTGCGCAGGGTCTCAGCAGTTTATACTGCCCAGTTTGGAGGACAGTACCTGATCTTATGGGAAATCTTTGGTGGTCAATTTGGGAACCATGACTGTGTACCAATCTTTGCTATAGAGGCCCTGTGGGTTGTTCTGTCATGCGGGCTCTGGGGAATAACACCATAAATCCCAGAGCAGTAAAATGCAGGATAGTGCCACATTAATTTAGTACCATCTCATTGTGTCAGGGGGTGATGTTGCTGCGCCAAAAGAGAGATTACATGATCAGGACCCATCACACATCACTAGGAAATCTTTTGAGGTAAGCATTTCCTGCCACAAGGTGCCCTAACTCAATTTGAGGGCCCCTGCTGCCTGCATGGCACACTCTCCACCGCTGTGCACTCTCCTGTGAGCACCGAATGTAAAGGAGCATTTAGACGGATGTGCGGCAGATTGTCGGGAAGATAATGTTCTTTCCCGGCGGTCGCCTGCTCGCTCAGGGTGAAGAGCTGCATTTACATGCATCGGTCTCGCGGACAGTATGAGAACGAGCAGTCGCTATTGTGATCCCTCGTCCTCATACAGCTGCATTGCTTCTGGGAGGCAGATCGCTGCTGCCCAGCCTGCACGAATGACAGGATCATCCGATGAATGAGCGATTCTCGGGAACAAGTGTTTGCAGGAATATTCGTTCCTGGTAATCTGCCCGTGTAAATCTGCCTTAAGACTCTGTCCTCAAAGTTCAGCTCGATTAATCAATGCCAGCATGGCACCATATACTCAAGACAAAATGTTGTGACACTGTAGTGCCGTCCAAGGGACACATCAGGATATGTGTCAAGCTTCCCAAAATTCAGGGCTGCCCTGCTACTATCGGGTAATACAGTTTTAACTTTTTATTTTTATTGGTTGTAAATTTTTGTTTTATTGAGAAATATAACAAAGGCATTACAAGCTTTGAACAGTGCAAATTAGGGTTTCAAATCACCATTATAATTGCATGAGTACATAAGCGATGTCAATCAATGATAAAATAACATGAATATGATGTATTTCCTAAAAACATATGATTAGTATATCTAATGTTATTATACTGATATTTAAACTGAGCGTATAACATGTAATGAAAGGCATTCTGTATTTATGATTACAATTTAAAGAAACTGATATATAGCATTTGAATAGGTTGAATGGTGAGAGGAGGGAGAGGGGAGGGTAGGGGAAGGAGGATGGGGAGGGAGACATAGAACAAAGGGTCAAAAAATGACAAACAAAATAAAACATTGTCACGTTTTATATAATCAAAGAGAGATAATCATATGTCAAAGAAATGCTTTAATCAAAGTATTTGGATATCTTGTTCGTGACAGCATAGTCGTTCCAACTTGTTTCCAGATGGTACAGGACCCCTGTTCTTCTGAACAAGATTAATCCAGAGATTCCTGTTCACTGCTGGAGATGCGGTGGGGAAGTCGGCTCTTACACACACATCTGGTTTGACTGCAATAAAATTACTCCACTATGGTCTAAATTCAATCAGATACTCTCTGAGATATATGAAACTGAATTGGAGGTGGATAAAGATCTAGTTCTGTTAGGACTTAATAATAAGAAACACACTTGCCTTAGAGATCGATTATTTCCCTTTTTAATTGCTGCACTTAAGACCATCATACCAAGACATTGGTCGAGTGTAGAGACTCCATCCATACAGGAATGGCTAAAGGAGGGTACGATAATTAGTAGATTTGAAAAACTAAAGTGGACTAAAGTATCTCGGGATCTTAACTTTTTATTTTTATTTTTAACTGTTGTACAAATTATAACTAAGATCTACTTATATCGCTGTATTTCATCCTGCCACTAGATGGCGCCAGCACATCAGTAATCATTATATAGCCTATTTTTATTTATTTTTTTCAACCCTTTTAGTCTAGTTACATACAGTTTGTTTAATTAATTTAAAGCAATCTCAATTGACCCATGCCTTCTTCTGCATTTCCAATT
The DNA here is from genome assembly GCF_014858855.1 of Bufo gargarizans. Lineage (NCBI taxonomy): Eukaryota > Metazoa > Chordata > Amphibia > Anura > Bufonidae > Bufo > Bufo gargarizans. Next base: position 566,996,997 of record NC_058081.1, on the reverse strand, counting down.
AGGAACATGTTTTTGCAGAAAAATAATATAATACTGTATGGAGTGCCAGGTGTTTGTCTGTTGCTCCTTTCTGCTTTGTATCTTACCTACAGTGGAGTCCTTCAAAAGAAACCTAAAAAAAAATCACCTCTTCAGACAAGCCTACAACCAGTGACCCTGCTGCCTCTATACCGCCATGACCAGCTTTACCCTCACCTTCTGTGTCCTTCTCCCATGCCATGTAGATTGTAAGCCCTCACGGGCAGGGCCCTCTCTCCTTCTGTACTAGTCTGTAACTCGTCTTGTTCATGCTTAGTGCAATTGTCTGTATTATGTATGTGCACCCCTTATCATATGTATAGCGCTATGGAATGAATGACGCTATAATAATAATAATAATCTACAATCTGGAGAACAGAAACAGTCACTTAACCCTTTCAGGACCCTGCCATATTTCACCTTAAGAATCAGGGCGTTTTTTAGGAAATTTGACATGTCACTTTATGTACTACCGTAATATCTTTGCAACGCTTTTACTTATCCAAGCCATTCTGAGATTTTCTTGTGACACCTCGTACTTCATGATAGTGGTACATTTGACTTATTATATTTCATTTTTATTTATAAAAAAATTCACAAATTTACCAAAAATGTGCAACTTTCCAAATTTCTATTTCTCTGCTTTTAAAACAGATAGTGATACCTATAGGGTCATTACAGAAGCAGCAATACCTAATATTTCTATTTTTCTTTATTTATTTTAGTTTTACACAATAAAAGCATTTTTGAAAAAAGATAAATCATGTTTTTGTGTCTCCATATTCTGAAAGCCATATTTATTATTTTTCAAGCGATTGTCTTATGTAGGGGCTCAATTTTTGAGGGACAGGGTGACGGTTTGACTATTTTGGGGTTCATATGACTTATTTGATCACTTGGTATTACACTTTTTGTTTTAGCAGATTTAATTTTAGTTTTTTTTACGGCGTTCAGGTGACTGGGTGGATCATGTAATATTTTTATATAGCAGGTTGTTACAGACGTGGCAATACCTAATATGTCTGCTTATTTTTACTTATTTTGGTTTTACACAATAAAAGCATTTTTGAAAAAAACTCATGTTTTAGTGTCTCCATATTCTGAAGGCCATTTTAATTTTTAAATTTTTTGGGGCGATTGTCTTATGTAGGGGCTTATTTTTTGGCCGAATGAGGTGACGGTTTGATTAGTACTATGTACTTTTTTGGGGTACATATGACTTGATCACTTGGTATTATACTTTTTGTGATGTAAGGTGACAAAAACTGGATGTTTTGGCACACTTTTTTTTTTTTTTACTGCATTCATTTTTTTATTGAGAAAAACACTTTTTTTTTTTTTTTGTACCACTCTGGGACTTCAATTTCTGGGGGTCTTATCCCCTCTGCAATGCATTACAATACACCTGTATTGTAATGCATTGCCTGTCAGGTTTTACACTGACAGAGTCTGAGATACAGCCCCTTAGGCTGTATCTCACAATCTCCTGTAGAAGGCAAGCCCAGATGCCTATAGGCTGCCTTCTCAGCCATCGTGTCCCCATCACAGCAGCGTGCAGACCCAATGGAGACAAGAAAGGAACCTGAATCCGACGCAAACCCCCTCAATGCCGTGGTTAGCTTTGACCGCGGCATACAAGGGGTTAATACGCCGGCATCAGTGTTCATCGATGCTGGCGCATACAGCAGGGGCCCGGCTGTCAGTGACTGCCGGATACATGCTCCTGATTGGGCGGGCACAGCTCCTCCACCCGCGAGCCGTAGCTGTACTCGCTGGTCCTTAAGTCATGGCTCCCAGCACCGTACATGTACAGCGGGGGTCCTCTATGGTTAAAGGAAATGATAGGATCTGTTTTCTTTTTTTCTACACAAACAGCAGCACTACTGTCTATGGGTTGAGTTAGATATTGCAGCGAATGTACTGTACTGAAATACTAGATGAAGCCCATATGTTTGTATGACTCTTTTTCTAATCTTTAAGAAATCTTATTAATAGTCGCAAGTTAAAACTCTTATTTTGGGTGACTTTACCAAATCTATTTTATAAGGGCAAGCTAAGGCTAGTTTCACACCTGTCATGGGGCATCTGTCAGGGGGTTACCAGCTATGGGGAATTAGGTGCCTTGTTCCACATGTTCTGGAAGTGTAAAAATGAAAAGCTTCTGGGAAGGGGATGTATAAGTTGATCTCGCAAGTGGTAAATGCAGAGTGGTACCAAATCAAGAAATCAAGTTATTAAAATTAGGAATAGAGCAGATTCCAAGGGAGGGACGCAGGGTCATGGCACGCATCTTAGATGCTGCCCACTGTTCCGTCAGTCCACTTCAGTTTTGAGCAAAATATATCTTCCATATCAGATAGGAAAGGAGGCTGGATTGGTTCTATTGGGATGGATAAACTGTGCTACATAATGGTATAGCTGCCTGTCATCTTTGAGCTATAAGACACACTTTTCTATGGCAGTGCGTCTTATAGTGCGAATGTTAACGACTGCTTCCATTACAGAAGCGGCCACCAGCATGCAGGAGGTGTGAGAAGCATTCCGGGCCCCATTCTGCACTGTGTCCTGACTGCGTACAACATCAGGACGTGGTGCACGTAGTCGCCCTATGACCTGACGCTATGCAGCACGGGCCGCAGAAGACCAGCAAGTTGTCAGTGCGTTCTTGAGTGGGAGAGGTAAGCTCATTGTCTGATGGCGGTCTTATCTGACGTCTGATAAAGCTTGGGGGTCGGATGGGGTTCTGATCTGAGATCTGATGGCGCTTGGGGGTCTGAAATGAGTCTGATGAAAAAAAATGTTTTCTTAGTTTCCTCCTCTATATTCTACAGTGCAAAAAAATATGGTACTTATTTTTTCCCCCACACTGTCTGATTTTGGTTTGATCGTTATTTTTATATTTTCCTGAGTAATGTTACAAATTTGATTGATGTTGAATGATGTAATCTGAATAAAAATTTAATACAACAAACATTCTGGGAAACCCCATTGAAAAAAAAAATCCACATCAATTTCTGCCTCCACGTCTGTGTGCTAGACTGTATTGTGAGCTAAGGTAAGGTGATGACAGAATCTAGGGATTAGGTTTCAGTCTACCACTTCCTTCTATATTCTGTATCCATTGGATGAAAGGGTAGTCTGAGAGCCTCTATGACGCAGACAAAAACTGCTCTAAATAAGCCTTTACAGCCGTATAAAACTTCTAGAGTTTGACCAGCTGTATTTCTGCAGGTCATGAGGTCCCAGTGAGGACGGGCCTTTATTTATTTTATGCACTTGTATGGCTCCATAATATTCCATAGCGCTTTACAGACATTACCATCAAGCTGTCTCCAGTGGAGCTCACAATCTAAGGTCCCTATCAGTATGTATTTTGACTGTGGGAGGAAACCGGAGTACCTGGAGGAAACCCACGCAAACACAGGGAGAACATACAAACCCCATGCAGATGTCCTTAGTCGAACCCAGGACCCCAGTGCTGCAAGGCAACAGTGCTAACCACTGAGCCACTGTGCTGCCCCTAGGCCAGTGATGGCTAACCTTGGCACTCCAGCTGTGGTGAAACTACGACTCCCAGCATGCTCCATTTATTTCTATAGAGTTCTGAGAGCAGCCAAGCAAGCGGGGCATCTTGGGAGTTGTAGTTTTACCACAGCTGGAGTGCCAAGGTTAGCCATCACTGCCCTAGGCCTTTAATGATTTATTCCAGAATTTTTTTTTTTCAAGACTGATCAGCTGATAACAGTTTTAGTAAATACTTACCCGAACAAAGGTATTTTACCATTTTCCTTGTCAACAGGAAGTGTCCTTACAAATCTGATACAGTCAACATTGACTGGACAGTGACAGGGTGTGTAGAGACATGTCCCATTGAAAAGAGGAATGATACCACATAGTTGTCAATTTATTTTTACATTTTCAAGAAGAATAACCTGGCACAGTGCCGAGTTTTAAGGACAAATGTACCAGCATTAGTATTTCATGGGGAATACAAGGAGAGCTTCTGTTCACACAGCTAAAAATGCTGTATATTTGATTGTGTAAAATGGGTGTTTTAACAACCGTGTGTGGAATGGACAGCAAAATGTATGGGTGTACATGATCTTCAAGGATGGATTCATACCCAATTCTGTTGAGAGTGTCTTTCACCTAGATGAGTGGGCCCAGAGAATGCCACAAAAACATTCCTCAGACCATAACGCTGCCACCACCATCTTGTGTTCTACCAATTCCGACACTGCCACAAAAATGTAAGCTTTTTCTGCTGATACAACTTTGTCAGCAGAGGTGTACTGACCATCCATCTGCTGTGGAGCCCCATATCCAGAAGGGTTTGCTGAACTGTTGCCCACTTTCACTTCTCACATCAATGGCACATGGCGCTCCAGTTTCCATATTGCTTATTCATAATGGTGCCATTTCACCACAGCAGCATGTGAACAGTTCACAAACTGCGCAGTTTCAGAAATACTGCCATCCTTGGCTCAAAAGCCAATAATCATCCCTATTTGCAACTGTGATATATTGCACCTTTTACCCATGACAACAACAAGGGGTATGTGTGCAGACAGCTAATGGCTATTCTTATATCCTCACCAAGCCAGCTCACCACAAAGGATTTCCTTCATCAGATACACACTTCTGACATTGAAAGTAGGAAGTGGTCATAATTATGTGGCTAAACTATGTAAAAGTACCAGTGTCAGTGATTTTAATGGGAAATTGACATCTAGTCCTGGAAGAACTACCAGACCAAATATCAGATGGCATCATTGTATTATCTCCCTTTTCAACAAATAAAGTTCTATCGCAAATCACATTCAGAGAAATTGGAGAGAGCAAGATCGGTTGGCATGGTTTGAGGCATTAAAGGGATTCTCTCAGCTAGGTTTAGCCTATAGAGCTGAGGACATGTGCTGCTAGATCGCCACTAGCACGTCCACAATATACATTTCCTATAGCTCTGAGTGCTTTTATTCTGGGGAAAAAAATTATTATATATATATATATGTGCAAATAAGGCTAGTAAGGAGCCCAAGGGGCTGTTACCAAAGTTTCAGGAGCCCAATCACGCCCACTTCTCCGTGCTTCCCCGACGTCACACAGTTAGAGCGCTGCAATCTCCCGCATGTCCGCTAGCTCATGCACAGTTCGTTCCCTGGGGCTGATGCCAGCACAGGGAAGGAACACTATGCAGGGACTGACATGCGGCGTAATCTCGCATGCGTGAGATTGCGGCACTCTAAGGCTTATTGCACACGAGTGCGCTCCATGGCCGTATTGCAGACCGCGGATTTGTGGATCCACAATACACGGGCACCGTTCCGTGTGCATTCCACATCACAGATGCGGACCCATTCACTTCAATGGGTCTGCAAATGCGGAATGGTGCGGAACGGAAGCACAGAACGGAACCCTACAGAACTACTATGAAGTGCTTCCATGGGGTTTCGTCCCGTACTTCCGTTCCGCAAAAAGATAGAACATGTCCAATCTTTTTGCGGAACGGCCAGATCGCGGATCCATTAAAGTGAAAGGGCCGTGTTCGTGTGCAAGAGGCCTAAGTGTGTGACATTGGAGGAGCAAGGAGGAGATTCGGAGGATGCGGGGCGGTGCTGGGCTCCTGAAACATTGGTAACAGCCCCTTGGGCTCCTTACTAGCTTAATTTACATATATATAAAATTGTTTTTGTTGACAGAATAAAAGCACTCTGAGCTATGGGAAATGTATATTGTGGACGTGCTAGTGGTGATCTAGCAGCGCATATCCTCAGCTCTATAGGCTAAACCTAGCTGACAATAGGGACAGGCAAATGCACTGCACCACTGACTTGTATCGACGAATCCAAAACACAAATATAGGTTTGGTAGAGGGCGCTTTTGGCAAATGGGAAAGGGAACTGGGAGATGAGGAATTGTCACGGAAAAAGAGGGAAGGAATGGACAAAATAAGACATGCAGTATGTAGTGAGCAGTGGCGAGAGATGCCGCTCTGCATGATGCACAAAGCCACTTATGCATTTGACCTCTCTCATCAGGATGCTCCAGCACACTAGACAATGTGAATTGCCAAAGGCTGGATTATTACATGGTCTGGGGAAATGCCTGGATCAGCAGCCGATCTGGACACAAGTCATACATTACATGAAGTCGGTATGGGGGGGTACCTGTCCGACCCAACCCATAACAATGTATTTTCCAATACATGTCCATTGATCCAGATGCAGACGCCTTGACTGCAGTAGCGATAGGGGACTACATCTGCTTATTTTGTCGGTGTAGTCTAAGACACTGGCTGCAACCCGAGGTTCCTTCTTGGGAGGAAGTAATAGCTGTTATTAATTAACTGTTATACATGGACAGATTGGATAGTGAATGAAAGAAAGAAAAGGCTACTGACCGATTTTTCTAAATATGGAGGAAGTTTATAGAATTTTCATTATCAGACGTGAAGATAAAGGAACCGATGGCTTCTTCAAACAAACTACATGACATGGAGGCTCAAATAGGAGGAACATTAGGTAGATTAGACCCTACAAGGATAATGATGAGTGAGGCTACGGAGACACAATATAATAGGATGGGTGACCAATCAATGTGGAGCTTTAGTTGGGGTTGAGGGGGGGGGGGGGGAGTTACGGGGGGGGGGGGGGGGGAGTTACGGGGTGGGGGGGGTTAGGAGAGGGGGAAAATAGAAAATGGATTGGGAGGCAGTTGAGAGAAGTTAGTTTATGTCATAGCATACAATGACTGGACTAATTGGAGCCTGTTCTGATTAAGGCCTCATGCACACGACCGTAGTGTGTTTTTTGCGGTCCACAAATTGCAGATCTGCAAAACACGGATGGCGCCCAGGTGCGTTCTGCAATTTGCGGAACGTCACTGACAGCCATTAATATAACTGCCTATTCTTGTCCGCAAAACGAACAAGAATAGGACAGGTTATATTTTTTGGGCGGACCACGAAATGGAACAACGGATGCGGACAGCACACTGAGTGCTGTCCGCATCTTATGCGGCCCCATTGAAGTGAATGGGTCCGCACCCGAGCCGCAAAAAATTGTGGCTCGGACGCGGACCAAAACAATGGTGGTGTGCATGAGGCCTAAGTATGAAACTGATGTTTGAAGTACGTTACAGGCACTGCATACTTCATGTATCATCTTGCTGTATTATATTCTCCTCCTGATCTAAATAAAAATGTTTTATAAAATAATAATACTTTAGAAGTAGTATAGTACTTTTCAGAATGTTTTCCGCATTGAGGCCAATGGGAAAGGAGTAAAATACATTGATAAATAGGAGGGGTATTTTGTGGGTATTTGTCTGCCTTTATGACGCCAAAAGTGACCTGCTCTCAGATGTCTCTTGTCTGCCACTGACTTTTCTGCTGCATGTTTTGCTGTGTGAACATAGCCTTAAGCTCCAGCAAATCGTTCCTTTCTATTTCTTTAGTTTTACCATGATATTGTACCTGTAGAGGGTTGTGTTTTTTAGATGTTCTTTTAAACCATCTCCCAGCAACCAAAGCCGACTTTTATCCCAAGATGAATTCCAGCTGTCATATTCCAGCTGTCTCTGTAGAGAGTGTGGTGTCATAGATACAGTTTATTGATCCATGTGGTAAATCTGGGTACATACGGTACATTAAAGAGGTTGTCTCACTTCAGCAAATAGCATTTATTGGGGGAGATTTATCAAACTGGTGTAAAGTAGAACTGGCTTAGTTGCCCATAGAAACCAATCAGATTCCTGCTTTGATTTTCCAAAGGAGCTGTCCAAAATGAAAGGTGGAAACTGATTGGTTGCTATGGGCAACTTAGCCAATACTACTTTACACCAGTTTGATAAATCTCCCCCATTATGTAGAGGGAGTTAACGCAAGGCACTTACTAATGTATATGCATATTGCTTCCCTTGCTGGCTAGATTATTTTTTCTATCACATTATAAAATGTTTCCATGGTTATTGCTGCTCTGCAATCCATCAGTTGGGGTTATGCTTGTACACTATAGGAAAAAGCACCAGCCTATGTCCCACGGTCCTGACCACCAAATAGGCTGTCCCTTTTCCTATAATGTGCAAGCATGGCCACCATTGCTGGATTGCAGGATGGTCGTAACCATGGAAACGAGCAGTGTATAGTGTGATAGAAAAATGCAGCCAGTCAGTAAAGGAAGCAATATGGACAATCACAGTATATTAGTAAGTGCCTTGTATTAGCGTTCTGTACATCAGGGGTCAGCAACCTTTGGCACGCCAGGTGTTGTAAAAACTACGACTCTCAGCATGCGCACCTGCTTGGCTGTTCTCAGAATTCCTACAGACGTGAGTGGAGCATGCTGGGAGTTGTAGTTTCACAACAGCTGAAGTGCCGGATGTTGCTGACCCCTGGTCTACATGATAGGCCGCTTTCAGACGAGAGTATTGAAATCTGTCAATATTCTGGCTCTGGATCCTGATGATATAATATCAGGATTTCCATGCGGATTTCTTCCTTCTTTCATATTTATGCACTGCACAGACTGTAATTTGCGTATTTGGAAACAAATCCGCACAAAACTCGGGCATGCTGCAGATTTTAAATACTGAGGGACATTATACGCCCATGTGTATAGCTCCATTCATTAACATTAGCAGCGGATTTCGTTACATTAAATCCAGACTATATACGCATTGCAAATACACTCGTCTGAAAGCGGCCATAAATGCCATTTGCTGAAGTGAGACAACCCCTTTACTTCAACTTCTAAAAATCAGCTACATTATTCAAATGGAGAGCTGCCTTGAAAGGCTAGTTTTACACTAGCGGCAGGGGACTCCGGCAGGCTGTTCCGGCGGGGGAACAGCCTGTCGGATCCATCCTGCCGCTAGTTCACGTGTGCCCCGGGACTGCTGCTCCATCCCCATTGACTATAATGGGGGCAGGGGCGTAGTTCCGGCGGCGGCACGGCAAGAGGCAGCCGGACTAAAAGTATTGCATGCAGTACTTTTAGTCCGGCTGCCTCTCTCTGTGCGCTACCATGCTGCCGCCAGAACTCTGCCCCGCCTCCATTATAGTCAAAGGGGACGGAGCGGCAGTCCAGGGGCACACGTGAACTAGCGGCAGGACGGATCCGACAGGCTGTTTCCCTGCCGCTAATGTGAAAGTACCCTAATCTGGAATATTGCAACATTGGAAGTGGTAGGCAGGATCAAGATTCCTTTAAAAGTAAATATCTGAAAACAGGACCTGAGGAATTTTCCTCTACAAGAACAGGTAGGTACTGCTTGGTAAAACATCTTTCACAGCCTTTCTACTTTGAGCAATGTTTTAGGCACAAAGGGTTGTTGTTGTTGGGTTACCCTTTATTCACATGCAGCATTTCATTGCATCTTTCATGGAATTCCAAAGAACCGTGAAAAACTATTGAAATATATGTTTTTTTTTAAACAAATGTTTCAGATGTTGAAAAAAATATTTAATGGTTGTCTTAAAGGGGTTGTTTAACTTCAGCAAACAGCATTTATATCATGTTGATAAAGTTAATACCAGGCACTTACTAATGTATTGTGATTGTACATATTGCCTCCTTTGCTGGTTGGATTCATTTTTCCATCGCATTATACACTGCTCATATCCAGGGGCTATGACCACCCTGTAATCCAACAGTGGTCGTGGTTGCACACTATAGGAACAAGCGTCAGCCTCTCTGGTGGCTGGGTGGATGGCACCGTGCATACGCACGGTTGCATGGGGAGGCAGAAATATTGGTCAGTCCATCAGCTAGTGATCCCCCAAAACTGACAGTTTGCTTTGCTTCATGCCCTTGTTATAAAGGATCAGTACCTTCCCCCATCACCCCCACATTTGGGATGTGAGAGGAGGCCAGGGAGTATGGTAATGACCTTTTAGGACAGTTTTTAGGACCACTTGCTGGAAACCAAGTCTGCCTCAAAATCTTTGTATTGGAATATCTTTTCGGGTATTCACCTAAGCAATTTCAAGCAATTTCACTCCGTTTGAATACCCTGCACACGTGCGTACTAAACATGGCGGAGGTAATGGCAGGATAGATGGAATTATCTAATTGCTCTATGTTTCTGAGCTGGGATTGATTTGGTTTTAATACCATGGAAGCACATACATGGCCTGAGTTCTCAGGAGGAAGCACGTGGCTCAAATATGGATTTGTCCACTTATTTCTTCCACGTACAGTACAGACTAAAAGTTTGGACACACCTCAGTCAAAGAGTTTTTTTTTATTTTTATGACTATGAAAATTGTAGATTCACACTAAAGGCATCAAAACTATGAATTAACACATGTGGAATTACAGTCATGTGAAAAAATTAGGACACCCTTTGAAAGCATGTGGTTTTTTGTAACATTTTTAATAAAAGGTTATTTCATCTCCGTTTCAACAATACAGAGAGATTAAAGTAATCCAACTAAACAAAGAAAACTGAAGAAAAGTCTTTTCAAGATCTTCTGTAAATGTCATTCTACAAAAATGCCTATTCTAACTGAGGAAAAAGATAGGACACCCTCACATGTATTCCCTCTTAAATTGGCTCAGATCTCACACAGGTATATCACACCAGGTGCACATAATTAGTAGATCGTTACTCTGCATGTTGAATGAGGCTTGCCCTATTTAAACCTCAGACATTTAGTTTGGTGTGCTCCTGACTGTTGAAGTGAGAGTGAGCACCATGGTGAGAGCAAAAGAGCTGTCAGAGGACTTCAGAAAAAAGATTGTAGCAGCCTATGAGTCTGGGAAGGGATTTAAAAAGATCTCAAAAGATTTTGAAATCAGCCATTCCACTGTCCGGAAGATAGTCTACAAGTGGAGGGCTTTCAAAACAACTGCCAACATGCCCAGGACTGGTCGCCCCAGCAAGTTCACCCCAAGAGCAGACCGCAAGATGCTAAAAGAGGTCTCCAAAAACCCTAAAGTGTCATCTCGAGAACTACAGCAGGCTCTGGCTACTGTTGATGTAGAAGTACATGCCTCTACAATCAGAAAGAGACTGTACAAGTTTAACTTGCATGGGAGGTGTGCAAGGAGGAAACCTTTGCTTTCCAAGAGAAACATCGAGGCCAGACTGACATTTGCCAGAGATAAAGTTGACAAAGACCAGGACTTCTGGAATAATGTTCTTTGGACAGATGAGTCCAAAATTGAATTATTTGGACACAACAGCAGAGGACATGTTTGGCGTAAACCAAACACAGCATTCCAAGAAAAGAACCTCATACCAACTGTGAAGCATGGAGGTGGCAGTGTCATGGTTTGGGGCTGCTTTGCTGCAGCAGGACCTGGTCAGCTCACCATCATAGAATCCACGATGAATTCTACTGTGTATCAGAAGGTGCTTGAAGAACATGTGAGACCATCAGTTAGAAAATTAAAGCTGAAGCGGAACTGGACCATGCAACATGACAATGACCCAAAACATACTAGTAAATCAACCAAAGATTGGCTGAAAAAGAAGAAATGGAGAGTCCTGGAATGGCCAAGTCAAAGTCCAGATTTGAATCCCATTGAGATGCTGTGGGGTGACTTGAAAAGGGCTGTACGTGCAAGAAACCCCTCAAACATCTCACAGCTGAAAAAGTTCTGCATTGAGGAGTGGGGTAAAATTTCCTCAGACCGATGTCGAAGACTGGTAGATGGCTACAAGAACCGTCTCACTGCAGTTATTTCAGCCAAAGGAGGTAACACTCGCTATTAGGGGCAAGGGTGTCCTATCTTTTTCCTCAGTTAGAATAGGCATTTTTGTAGAATGACATTTACAGAAGATCTTGAAAAGACTTTTCTTCAGTTTTCTTTGTTTAGTCCGATTACTTTAATCTCTCTGTATTGTTGAAACGGAGATGAAATAACCTTTTATTAAAAATGTTACAAAAAACCACATGCTTTCAAAGGGTGTCCTAATTTTTTCACATGACTGTATATACATAACAACAAAGTGTGAAACAACTGAAAATATGTCATATTCTAGGTTCTTCAAAGTAGCCACCTTTTGTTTTGATTACTGCTTTGCACACTCTTGGCATTCTCTTGAGGAGCTTCAAGAGGTAGTCACCTGAAATGGTTTTCACTTCACAGGTGTGCCCTGTCAGGTTTAATAAATGGGATTTCTTGCCTTATAAATGGGGTTGGGACCATCAGTTGCGTTAGGGAGAAGTCATGGGGATACACAGCTGATAGTCCTACTGAATAGACTGTTAGAATTTGTATTATGGCAAGAAAAAAGCAGCTAAGTAACGAAAAACGAGTGGCCATCATTACTTTAAGAAATAAAGGTCAGTCAGTCCGAAAAATTGGGAAAACTTTGAAAGTGTCCCCAAGTGCAGTCACAAAAAACATCAAGCGCTACAAAGAAACTGGCTCACATGCGGACCGCTCCAGGAAAGGAAGACCAAGAGTCACCTCTGCTGCGGAGGTTAAGTTCATCCGAGTCACCAGCCTAAGAAATCGCAGGTTAACAGCAGCTCAGATTAGAGACCAGGTCAATGCCACACAGAGTTCTAGCAGCAGACACATCTCTAGAACAACTGTTAAGAGGAGACTGTGTGAATCAGGCCTTCATGGTAGAATATCTGCTAGGAAACCACTGCTAAGGACAGGCAACAAGCAGAAGAGACTTGTTTGGGCTAAAGAACACAAGGAATGGGCATTAGACCAGTGGAAATCTGTGCTTTGGTCTGATGAGTCCAAATTTGAGATCTTTGGTTCCAACCACCATGTCTTTGTGCGACGCAGAAAAGGTGAACGGATGGACTCTACATGCCTGGTTCCCACCGTGAAGCATGGAGGAGGAGGTGTGATGGGGTGGTGGTGCTTTTCTGGTGACACTGTTGGGGATTTATTCAAAATTGAAGGCATACTGAACCAGCATGGCTACCACAGCATCTTGCAGCAGCATGCTATTCCATCCGGTTTGCGTTTAGTTGGACCATCATTTATTTTTCAACACGGCAATGACCCCAAACACACCTCCAGGCTGTGTAAGGGCTATTTGACCATGAAGGAGAGTGATGGGGTGCTGCGCCAGATGACCTGGCCTCCACAGTCACCGAACCTGAACCCAATCGAGATGGTTTGGGGTGAGCTGGGCCGCAGAGTGAAGACAAAAGGGCCAACAAGTGCTAAGCATCTCTGGGAACTCCTTCAAGACTGTTGGAAGACAATTTCAGGTGACTACCTCTTGAAGCTCATTAAGAGAATGCCAAGAGTGTGCAAAGTATTGTACTGCCAAGAGTGTACTGTATATTGCAAGATAGGGGTTTCATGTGTGACCTCGGCTGGAAAGGACACTAATATTAATATGACTTTAATATTTAAGTGTACTTTCACACCAGCAATTTTCTTTTCTGGTATTGAGTTCTGTCCTAGGGGCTCAATACCAGAAAAAAACAGATCAGTTTTATCCTAATGCATTCTGAATGGAAAGCATTCCGTTCAGTATGCATTAGGATGCATCAGTTCAGTCCCTCTTACGTTTTTTGGCTGGAGAAAATACCGCAGCATGCTGCAGGTTTTTCTCCGGCCAAAAATCCTGAACACTTGCCGGAATGCCGGATGCCAGATCCGGTACTTACTAAGTGTTCCGGAAAACCGTATCCGGAACTGCCTGCCGGAATCCTCTGTTGCAAGTGTGAAAGTAGCCTTAGTCTGTAATAAAAAAATAAAATAAAATCATACTTACGTCAGCCATTTGATCGTGAAGAGCCCGCCGCCACTATCATGATTGAAGATCCAGCCCGAAATTTTGCGTGGCCTGTGTTGGCTGACGTCATGCGTCATCGCACAGAGAATTTTGCGGGATCTTTAATCAAGATGGCGGCACCAAACTCTTTGAGCTCAAGCGGATGAGGTAAGTATGATTTCTTTTATTTTTATTTTTTTACCCTATTTCAGGGAAAATCAATTCGTTACTATGAAGCATGAGGAAATTCGGCTTCGCGGCTAATCTAATTTTCCCTGAAATTTGGATTGAAGTCCACTTCGATGCACTTCGATTCGCTCAACGCTATTTATAATATAAAAGATTTTTGCATGCTGTGTCATACTATAAAGATTACAGGCTGACATGCCCGTACTATTTGCCGTGTGATGTAGGGACATTGTGCTAACCACACCCTTAGACCATAGACTGTCATATATCAAATGACCTCCTCTCGTGAGAAATAAGTGCACACTGGCCAGCTTTGTGCCCCAAGCTATAGTCAAAGAATCCCGTTTAACCTGTTGGTTGAGCGCATTCTAACATCATTCTTATGTTTTTCGTTTAACCCCTTAGGCCCCTTGTAGACGAGCGTGTCTGGATTTGGTCCGAATGCGTTGCGTCTGCGATTAGGGAAAATCGTGCGAGTAGATACGCAATTGCAGTCAGTTTTGACTCCGATTGCGTTCTGATGTTCAGTATTTATCACGCGGGTGCAATGCGTTTTGCATGCGCGTGATGAAAAACTGTGGTACCCAGACCTGAACCCGGACTTCTTCAGTGAAGTTTGAGTTAGGTGTTCTGTATATTTTATCATTTTCCCTTATAACATGGTTATAAGGGAAAATAATAGCATTTTTAATACAGAATGCCTACTAAAATGTGGCTTTAGGGGTTAATAAATAATTAAAATATTAATCACCTCATCCAGTTGTTCGCGCAGCCAGCATTTTCTTCTTTCTTCTTCTTTCAGGACCTGCCAAAGGACCTTTGATGACGTAATCGCGCTCACCACTTGGTGAGCACGGTGACGTCAGCACAGGTCCTGCTGAATGAAGATAGAAATCTTTTAACCCCTCCAGCGCTATAGTACTATGGATTCTGTATTAAGAATGCTATTATTTTCCCTTATAACCATGTTATAAGGGAAAATAATACAGTAAATTTACTTTTATCAATTTACTTACATCATCTCCTAGCAACCATGCGTGAAAATCTTGCTTGCTTGCGGATGCTTGCAATTTTTATGCAGACCCATTCATTTCAATGGGGCCTGCGCTGCGTGAAAAATGATGAATATAGAACATGCTGCGATTTTCACGCAATGCACAAATTATGCGTGAAAATCATCGCTCATGAAGTGAATGGGTCCGGATTCAGTACGGGTGCAATGTGCTCAACTCACGCATTCCACCCGCACGGAACTCTCGCTTGTGTGAAAGGGGCCTTAAGGACCCTGAGATTTTCCTTTTTTACGTTTTCGTTTTTCACTCCCTGCCTTCCCATAGTCCTTATGATGGCTTATGTTTTGCGGAACAAGTTGTACCTTCTAATGGCATCATTTACGTCTGCATACCATGTAGTAGGAAGCGGAAAAAAAAATTCCAAATGGGTAGATTTCGGAAAAAACGCAATTCTGATAAAGGTTTTTATTTTATGAATTTTTTTCACTGAATACTGTGCGGTAAAATTGACCTGTTATATTCATTCTCCAGGTTTTTTTGCGTTTTAATACTCAAAAAAAATAATTAAAACCTTTGAGAAAAAAAAACATTTATAACCATATTATGACCCCTATAACTTTTTGTAGTTATGTGTACAGGGCTGTGTGAGGGCTAATTTTTTGCTTGACTATCTATTCTTTTCAGTGATACCAATTTGAAGTGTGTGCGACGTTTTGATAACTTTTTATAAAAAAAATTATTGGGTAGTTGAAGTGACAAAAAATGGCAAATTGACTTTTTAATTTTTTTTCCCGTTACGCCATTTACCGTATGCCATTAATATTGTTATATTTTAATTGTATGGGCATTTTTGCACACGTCGATGCCCATGATGTTTATGTTTTTTTGTTTGTTTTTTAAGGAAAGAGGGGATCATTTTAACTTATGTTTTTTTAATTTTTTTATATTTATAAAAACTTTTTTTACATTTTTTTTAAGTCACCTTGGGTAACAATAACTGGCAATCATTAGATTGCCCATTGTGTTCATTAATGGCTATATAGCCATTATTGAACACTTAATTTGCAATATAACAATACAATGCTGCCACCTAGTGGCCTGTATTGGTATATTCCTGAAATAGACACCGAAGCCTGCTTGAGGCTTCGGGCTATTTCAGCCATGTAACAGGTTCACCGATCTCAGCCGGGGAACGCTGTTACCTGAGTGGAAGCGCGCGACTTCCGCTTCCGGACTGATCAGATGGCATGGTCACATTTGACCACGGCATCTGATGGGGAAAATGTATGCGATTCACGGAAGGTATAAGTATTAAGAGTACTGCGCTGTCGGATACGTAAAATCACGGATTGGAAAATGGAGGCGCTAAAACTAAGACATTTATTGGTATAAACTAAGAAAGGGGAAGGAAATTCATGAACCCTTTAAAATTCCCATATGTGATAAACACACAGAAACCGCACTCAGAGGACTTTAAATACATAGGTCTTGAGTGTCTCGGGTGAACTATATGTGCCTATTTTGTCACCACCCTCCTGTTATTGCCACAGGGGGAATGTATATTTTAAATAAAAGTAAAAGACCCACCTGCGCTCCTATTGTTTGAATGTGTCAGTCTCCGCTGCTTAATGTCTGGCAAGGAGCTATTGTCCTCCTTAAATAAGTGTCTATGAATAGTATATCATCCGTGGGTGATGTGAGACATAAGCGCTGGTGGACACGGTCAAACAGCTAATCCTATGAGCTTGGACAATCAGTTAGTGTCAGTCAGGACAAGTGAGGGGTTTTAACTTGCAGGGTCAACTGGGCTAGAGAGAGTTTGTATTATTAGAAACCCGGTATATAATCAGGTGATGAGGGCAAACAAGAGGATAAAGGGATAAGTATATTTAGCTAGATGAATTGGATATTAAACAGTAAGAGCAAGGGTTGAGAGCAATAACAGTAGTGCGGTCTGTACCTTATCTTCCATCCAAATTAGTCCCCTGGTTGATAGTCCGATGCACCACTCACTGTTCTGTATACTTTTTGTATTGATACTGTCTCTTTAAATCATGGCGTCCTCCTCGCTCACCTACCAGCAGCAGTGCGGCCCCGGCCGGAAACACGCACGGCGCGAGGGAGCCTGTCTGGGAAACCGCTTTCGGTGACGTCACCGTTGGGAGTACAAGGGCCTCCGTAGGACAAAAAAACACCTACGCGTTTCGGGGCCAATTGGGCTCCTTCGTCAGGGTTAGTTTACTGGTTGTGCCTCGGAGGTTTAAACGTGCTTCTTTTTAAAGAAGAGGCCCCTCCCACTGTATGACACAGAGATCCCATGTGGACGAATAGCAGGCCAGGGGGCGGCACACACCGCCTGTCAGCTCCCAGCACCACGATCGAGCGCATAAGATGAGGGATGCCCACTATCAGGTATTATAAAAAGTAATAGATGCTTATTAAACATCGGCAGGGATAAACTCCAATGTAGGATGGGATAACTAGATGCATGATGACAGGGAAAGACAGGCTGGTGGCAGCCAACCTCACTTTGAAGCAACTATATATATATATATATATATATATATATATAGCCATCATTGAACACTTCATTTGCAATATAACAATACAATGCTACCACCTAGTGGTCTGTATTGGTATATTCCTGAAATAGACACCGAAGCCTGCTTGAGGCTTCGGGCTATTTCAGCCATGTAACAGGTTCCCCGATCTCAGCCGGGGAACAATTTTACCGGAGCAGAAGCGCGCGACTTCCGCTTCCGGACTGATCAGATGCCATGGCTTGTGGCAACAACAAATCTGGCTTGTGGCCACAACAAATCTTAAAGGGGCTAAAACATGTCCTTAAATTCTCGGGACCCTCATATAAATTATACTTTCCCCAATCCATCCCAGTTCAGCTGCCGTCTAGCTCCTGTGCAAGAGGATGCAGCAGGAGACACCAAGTAATAGTGGTCTCATGGCCACCGTCATCTTGGCTGTCATAGAGGGGGTGGCTCTGCACTATTTACATTGCAATCTGGAGGTTTTCTGACCAGCCACTGAGGTTGGAGTGGAATTTAGGAAATAGTACTAAGCGGTGGTCAACCACTTTCAGGACAGAGTAGAATGTTCACAGCCCCACCTAAAATTGGGACCTTTTAGACCTGTTCCTTATGAAGGGCCCAGAGGCCTTATGTAGAAGTGCTGATCACCATTCCTGTAGCATAAAGTTAAGGACCTTCTGTATCCGTTTGTAGGAACTAAGAAGAATGTAGTAAGCAAGTACAGATTGTAAATGTACTATACATTAAAGGGGTTCTCTGAAATTAGAAAAAACATTGGTGATTTATATTTTTCAAAAATAGCCCCACACCTGTCCACAGCTTAACCCTCTTCATTGGAGCTGAGCTGCAATACTAGACAAAACCTATGGAAAGTGGTCCTGTTCTTTGAAGGAAAGTTGCCATATCATTCTATTCCTGGACCGATATTTTAAGGAGTCTTTGAGTAATTTCATAATGGATAATGACCTCTGTGGAGTTCTCCTTTAAGTAGGCATTTACCTGAAGTGACTAAATCTGACACTACAATTTCTTACAATTATTCAAGAAAATGAATTTTGGGGGGAAATGTACCTACTGTTTATGTTCTGCTTAATCCAAGAATGCGATAAACCTGTCTAACCTTGAAACAATGTGGATTTTGCTCCAGACAAGGAAATACTACATTTTTCCTTTATTTGTCTTATTTTTTTTTTTAAACTTCCTCATGTTCTCTATATATAGTTGATATAGTATACCAAGTTTTGTTTTAGGCTGAAGGAAGCATGCAATGGCGTGACTAGCTCTGCGGAGGGGGTATCGGCAGTTGGACCATCACCGGTCAGGAAGTAATGATATAATCTTTATATGCTATCAGGTTGTCCCACTTCAGTAAGTGGCATTTATCATGTAGGGTTTAGTTAATACAAACCACTTACTAATGTATTGTGGTTGTCCATATTGCTTCCTTTGCTGACTTGATTCATTTTTCCATCACATTATACGCTGCTTGTTTCCACGGTTACAACCACCCTGCAATCCATCAGTGGTGGTCCTGCTTTCACACTATAGGAAACAGCGCTGGACTCCAGGAACGTGGAAGCTCACATTGGCCAGCACTTTCTCCTATAGTGTGCAAGCACGGCCATCACTGATGGATTGCAGGGTGGTTGTGACCATGGAAACGAGCAGTCTATAATGTGATGGAAATATGAATCCAGCCAGCAAAGGAAGCAATAAGGACAATCACAATATATTAGTAAGTGGCTTGTATTAACTTTCTCTACATGATAAATGCTACTTACTGAAGTGAAACAGCCCATTTAACAAACTGGAAATACTCCTATTAAGGAGGTCTTGTCTTCATATAGTGCCAAACCACAAGCATATTAATGTGATATACTGTAAATCACTCATCAGTGAGGGTCCATCCTCTGCAACTCACACTCATAGCTACGACTTCCATGCCCATTTCTCTACTTCACTCAGAAGACACTAGGTGGGCCCATTATAGTCATTGGGGCGATATAAAGACCAAACAGCTGATTGGAGCAGACGCTTGAAGGTTGGAGACCTCCACAACCTCTTTGTTTTAGAGATTGGCATGAGTTGCAGCAGTTGGACCCCATCTGACTAAATGATGGCTCCTGCAACTGTACCAGCTCGGAAGCTGTCTTACGTTTAGAACTGGCGCTGGATGCGCCGAAGTTATGGAGAAGCCTACACCTCTTCATAACTTCGGCGGATCCACCACCAGCCTTTATTAAGACCAGTGTCCAAAACGGAATGGAATCTAATAAAGGATTGCTTGTATTGGTGGTGTAGGGTTCATTGGCTGTGGTGACTTGTAGATAAAGGACATACCCGTGTTTGAGGTTCCACAGCAATGTGCTAATAAAAGGTGTTCTTGCACTGTATGTACTCTCCCACATCATCTTGGAGTAGCTTTAAAAAGTATATTGGGAAATCATCCACAATTCCCTAATGTAATCTCATTCAGGCCATTAATAACATGGCCTGATATGTCATGCATCACAAGGGTAGCTCATTAAGTTAAATGGCAATCGTACAATGCTACATTTTTTTTGTGCTGGCACGTCAAGAGAATTAGACACTTGCACCCTGTTTGTCCATCAGGTAATCATTGGAGGTCCTACCAAGTTGACAACCTGTGATAAGCTTTTCAGCAGGGGAACTTTATTTTTTTTAAAAAGGGATTTTCAAAAGCTGACAAACCCTTTAAATATTGCAAGAAAGTTTAGACTGGCATATTCTTATTCATAATCATAGTCATGGGTGCACATCCATAAGGCAAACATAATAAATTAAAAAATAATGGCTGCACACGCATATAAGCAGTAAAGCTGAGAAATGGGATCATTCTAAATTCAAGTGGTACTATACCTACTATTGGAACCAATGGAAGCTCTTAGCGCACATTTTGATCAAACTTGTGTCGGGCCCATTCACAACGCGTCAAGGTGGCTTCCGCGGACGGGTCCCTATCACTAATATACCGCCTCTCCACATTATCAGGGCAGTGAAGGAACCAGCTTCATTTGTTCTTTGCCACCCTTTAAATATGTGGCTATAAAATTTTAAAACAATACTGATCCCATTATATATCTTTGTCTTTTTTATTTCAGTCCAAATAAAGTTTTTGTTCGGGTATAAACAGTTTAGAAGATTGTTCATGACAGAGAGGTGTATGCTGTGCCTTGATGAATTTATCATAGAATGACTTTCTGTAGCTATTATGTAGTGTAAAACATAGAAGCTGCAGAAGCAAAATGGTACAACTTTTTTATGATAAACTATTACAAAATGTTTAGCCCATAATACACATAAATCAATAATAAAAATGTTTCCAAAGATGTTTATAGACTTAAGTGCATTTTTTTTCTTTTACATTTCATGGCCATAGATTTTGTAAGGCAGCCAATATACTCTCTTTGTTGTATACACACATACTTTTATGTGTTTACAGCAATTCTTAGCAATACAGCTAAAACAGAATATTAGAGTGAAAAGAGTATCTGAATCCAAAATACATTGACCAGATAAATAGACAATACCAACTAAATGTGCAGAATGAAAGTTGTACTGAAGGTTATGCATTTATCTCATGTAGCATTATTACTATTGTGAATCATTTTTAGATGATTTTTCTTCTAGTATTGATATTATTAGGGTACTTTCACACTAGCGGCAGGGGAGTCCGGCAGGCTGTTCCAGCGGGTGAACAGCCTGTCAGATCCATCCTGCCGCTAGTTCACATGTGCCCCCCGGCTGCCACTCCGTCCCCATTGACTATAATGGGGGGTGGGGACGGAGCTCCGGCTGCAGCACGCCAGCACACGGCGAGAGGCAGCCGGACTAAAAGTACTGCATAGGTTGAACATTGGCTTATTGTTTCTATTTAGCTTTTAAATAATTGCAGATATGAAGTTAATAAGAGCCTTGCCCACTTAGAGGGTGCTACCTCACTTTATGAAGTTGTTTGTGTCCTACAAGCAGCAGGTGACTGTTGGACCGGTTAGGGTGCCCATGCCCTTCAATACATGTCAGCCAACAGCTACCTCTCCAGACTCCGCTCTACACATAAAAGCTCGGTTCGGCTGAGGCTCTATGTGTAGTCAATGAGGAGAAAGGAGTACTCTACTGCCAGACACCTCCAGTCGTGCCCTTTCCCCAGACATCATATAGGGAGCTCTCTATACAGATTTATCCTTCCATACCTTTCCTCTTGGCTGGTTGTGTTCTGATATGTGTGTCTAAAGATGACCAGCTTTTCAAAAAACATGATTTTGCGATATTGTGTCACAAGATGCCTGTCCTGTATGTGTCTTTTTTGCTGGCATATTATGATATTGCTTGAAATTAGTTTAATGAGAATTTGCCGTCCTTAGATTTAAGCTAATGCTACTTTCACACTATCGTTTTCAATTCCGCTATTGAAATCCATCATTGGATCTCAATAGCAGATGAAAACGCTTCAGTTTTGTCCCCATTCATTGTCAATGGGGACAAAACTGAACTGAATGAAACGGAATACCCCAGAATGCATTCCGTTCCATTTGGTTGCGCTCCCATCATGGACAGAATAATGCCGAAAGCAACTTTTTTTTGTTTGTGATCTGATGCGGAGCAAGACGGATCCTGACGCACAATGTAAGTCAATGGTGGTGGATCTGTTTTCTCTGACACAATAAAAAACGGACCCATCCCCCATTGACTTTCAATAGTGTTCATGATGGATCCGCCATGGCTATATTAGACATAATACAACCGGATCCATTCATGACGGATGCATGCGGTTGTATTATTGTAACGTAAGCGTTTTTGCAGATCCATGACGGATGCGCAAAAAACGCTAGTGTGAGTGTAGCCTAAGCTAGGGGTGGACACATCTGTACATATTAGATTGTTGAACAGTCCCACTGAAAATGGCAGGTTTGGCTGACAATATTCTAATATATATGGGGGGCCGTTAGAGATAGACAGATGGCCTGTCTCAAAAAGACTGGCATCCAGAAGGAACTTGAATGAGCTAGGTGAGAGCCAGAACACTATAAAAGGACCAGAGTAAATTACTGTTTACCCTTATAGGTTAGTAAGGGTTCCTAAAAGTAAGGTAGTGCCCTATGTGCTGACCAGACTGGAACAGAGTACAAGCAAGCACTGCTAGGGTAGAGTCTATTCAGTAAGTATTTAGACCCCCTCTCAGGGCTTGTAATGTCGTATGGGTCCTACGTTTTGAACAATTGTATGAATGATATTAGCAACACTGGAGCAATATGTACAAAATTGGAGCAATATACACGTAAATAGCAGTCTGCAGATGGAAGATAGACCAAGACTGTGAGAGTGTATACGCAGACATTATCTATGGACTGATCCTTGTCTGATATATAAAGGCGGTCTAGATAAGTACAGGTAAAAGGAAAAAGTGCATACAACGATATATCGTAAACCCAGGTTAAGGAAGGCAATTTGTAAAATAAACGCCTGTAGGTCAGATTGTAGTCTGCTGGGTCCCCTTAGTAGTAAAATGAGAGAGTAGGAAAATCACCTAGTTGCCATTGTTTCCATGCTACAATAGCAACTAGGTGATTTTCCTACTCTCTCATTTTACTACTAAGGGGACCCAGCAGACTATAATCTGACCTACAGACGTTTATTTTACAAATTGCCTTCCTTAACCTGGGTTTACGATATATCGTTGCATGCAGTTTTTCCTTTTACCTGTACTTATCTAGACTGTCTTTATACATCAGACAAGGATCAGTCCATAGATAATGTCTGCGTATACACTCTCACAGTCTTGGTCTATCTTCCATCTGCAGACTGCTATTTACGTGTATATTGCTCCAATTTTGTATATATCCAATGTTGCTAGTGTCGTTCATACAATTATTCATTGATAAAACGTAGGACCCATACGACGCTACAAGCCCCAAGAGGGGGTCTGAATACTTACTGAATAGACTCTACCCTAGCAGTGCTTGCTTGTGCTCTCGGTTCCACTCAATATGTGTTGGATGTACTCTTTTGATTCTAAATGGCCATCCTAATTGTAGCGATATTATCACAGACAGTTGTTTGTAATGTTCTGTTATTTACATGTATTTTTGTATCTGTTATTCAGTGTTTGAAAAAGGTCTGGATAGGACCGAAACATCACATGTACACGACAACTTGCCTTGCATATGAAAACCAAATAAAAATCAACACAATACTTTAAGCAAAACCAATGAAGAAGCACTTGCACCACAGCCCCTTCAAAGAGCAGATTGGAGGTTTGGAGACAGACCCCCGCCGATCTGATATTGATGGCTATTCTAAGGATAGGCCACCTGGAAAACCCTTTTATTATTGATAATATCTCAATATATATTAGACAGTTCACTGGAGGAGATTTACTAATCAAAATGTTTAAATTCAGGCGCAATGTGCACAAAAAAACTGGTGTACATGATTCGCACCACATTAAGTGTTTAAGACTCTTTTTCCCGCTTGTCCCAAGGGCTTGGATTAGTGGGAAAGGGGAAGTGGTTTAGGATGCAACAATGTGTGCCAAAATTGTGGCAGAAAATTCTATCACAATGTAAATCAATGAATAGGTGGTATAAACGTACACGTATCATCCAGCAACAATAGATTGTCTAAAAGCCGCCCGCACTCATTAGATTGTTGTGTGCCAATGGTTGGCTAATGTGTATCGGGGCAAAGTGGGTTTAAAGTGAATGCGCCGCCACCACTAATTAGTAAGGAGTTGCCCCTACCAGTTGACATCTGAGCCTCTAAAAGCCCATTTAGCCCCAGCAGGGAACCAAGAGATGAATTTGAGCCCTATTAGACTGCACGGTTTTCAGGCCAAATATCTGGAACAAGCGTTCATATGCATGCTTTTTCCCGATAATTGGCCCGTATATTCAATCAGCCAAGCAAATGCTCGTTTATCGGTTTATGGGCATCTTGCATCCTGATACATTATTGGTAGCACATCTCTCTGTGTACTCAGGGATCTGCTGCTGATAATCAATTAGAACTGAATGAGGGAGGAACAACCATGGTACCGATCGTTCCTCCCATATTACGTTTCCATCGGCCTGTGTAAACACCCCGGAGTAAATGAGCGCCTATGGATGTGTTATCAGGGTATGGCCACACAGTCAGGTTTCCTGATGCAGTTTTGTGAGCCAGAATCAGGAGTGGATTATAAAAGGAGAGAAAGTATAAAGGACTGATACAACTTCTCTTTTTTGAATTCACTCCTGGTTTTGGCTTTCAAAACTGCATGCAGAAACCAGACCATGTGGCCATACCCTCGTCCATCGGAGCTTGCACTGCCCCAACATTGGGCAGTGTAATGACCTGCTGGTCATAGAGGGTATGAAATCAGACTTGTCAACCCAGTGCACAGATCAAGTTCTGGCTGGCTGCATCTTCCATGAAATGTCCTCCTCCTCTTCTATGCATTTGGAATGAGGAAGGACTGGAGCCTACTGTCCTCTCATCTGCATGTCTGTCTTTGACATACTGTATGATAAAGTGCTGCGGGGCTGAATGTGCAAATTTTTTCCCTAAAGCTGCTATCTGGAATGTGTCTACATGGAAAACTTTTTGGGCATGAGGTGAATGGAGGAGGAGGTTGGGTGTCAGATGCCAGGGGCAGAGATGGACCTGTATGCATGGTATGCCAATCTTAGCTGTTATGAATTTATAAACCCCCATCAGTATTTAAGATGTGGAAAGAGGGGTGCATAAAAGATTTTCCTAGTTTTAGCCTAATTTGCAAATAATATAGTAAATGTACTGTAACTTTGCACTAGTCTCATAGTATACTGTACTGGTGACTGCAGGTGCAATCCCACCTGAACAAAAAAATTTATGCCAGAAAACTGGTGTACGGCCTTCAGTAAATTTCCCCTGTTGTATAATACATCTACTTCATGAACACTTTAGATGGACATTCTGTTTAGTACTCGGACTAGATTCATGTACCAAACAGAATGACCATGAAAGATTCACGTGTTAGAAACAGATGTAGCAAAGCCGAATTGGTCATGACAGCAGATTTCATAATAATTTGTTCCAAATTGCAAATTCTTCTTCTGCATTTATACCTAGGTTAGAGTCTTACAGTCTGTTTGAAGTCTGAATTTATTTAAGGTTCTGATCAGGACTTTTTGCCATATATTTTTTAACTATGTGGCTGATGCGGGTGTGGTACCATTTTTTGTGTTTTCCCACCCCATCCATCCCTGAAGTACCACATCACAGCGGCCAGTCAGCAAAGCCTGCACATGTTAGGGCACACCAGTGCAGAATGAGCAAGAGCCTGACAATAATGAGTATGCTGAAGTAGGACACTAGGTCGGAGAGAGTGCGATTCTGATACAGACAGGGGCGGACTGGGATACTTAAAGTGGCCCTGGAAGAAAATATAAAAGTCGTCCCATGTTGTAGGCAGGTCCAAATTAAGAGAAGGTGGCAGAGCCAGCAATACTTCAGTGCAGCACAAAGTACCACCCCAACAGGTATTTTGCAGATCAAAATACCACAGTGCAGCATAAAATGCTGCTGCCATATCCCACTGTATCAGTGTCCTGAAGGTGGCGATACAGTTGAATTTATGAGGGACCTTTGGCTGCCAGACAGCATGCATTAATGCTGGGAGCATCAGATCGGCAGCCATGAGGTGGGCTTGGGTGGCCCTCCTGTTCATCGGCTCGCTGGGAAATTTGCCTTCAGGCTCTATGGCCAGTCCACCCCTGAATGCAGCAGACAGGCATGCAACTCAGGCATACCCGACCAAATTATAATTCTGGGTGCCCCCTTCCTCCCTACACACCCACCCACAGACATATGGTCACCTTCCAGCTGAAACAGGGAAGACATTAGGAAAGTCCCAAAAAGACCTGCTTCTTCACAGTTATGATTGTACAATGAAGCACAGCTATTAGGCAAACCTTTTTTGAAAACTCAGCTGCCGCCAGATTATTCACCCAAGGGCCTTCACCAGACTTCATATGGCAGCTTCCTGACTCTTCCCTGATATACAGTATCATGTCAGGGGATAGAAGGATTGGACAAGTTGAATTAGAACACCAGATCCTTTTGTTCTGGCATGAGATAATCCACCACAAGAGGTGACTGGCAGCAGCTTTCTCCTTTCTTGCCACTGTAAATACATGCTAGGCCAAACCAAAGTTGCACATGTACTGGGTAGTTGAAATTACAGCTTTTGAAGGTGTATGGGAACCTTAAAGGGGTATTCTGGTTAAATGTTTATTCCCTATCCTGATAACTATTTGGTGGGGGTCATACTTCTGGGACCCCCACCAATCACACAAACAGGAGCCCTGTACCCCCTGCAGCCCCCTGAAATGAACGGAGCAGCCAGTTTGGCATGCCTTCAACCTCTCCATTCATTTCTAGAGGAATTCCAGAAATAGCCAAGTACTGTACTCTGCTGTCTTCAAAACTCCCATAGCAATGAATGGAGCTCACATTCCCGATCCACTCCGTTCATTTCAGGGAGCTGCAGGGTGTACGGGGCCCCGTCAACTAGCGTGGGCGGGGCTAAGCTCTGTTTACTGGAATGGATCTTAGCCCTGCCCACGCTAGTTGATACTAGTCGTGACGTCGGTGGTAAACAGTGAGAAGGCCGCGGCGCTGCTGGAGCGCCGCTGCCTTCTCAAACAGCTGATCGGCGGGGGTCCCGGGTGTTGGACCCCCACCGATCAGAAGCTGATGATCTATCCAGAGAATAGATCATCAGTTAAATGAAAGTGCAGAACCCCTTTAATGTAACTGTAATACCCCTTTAAATATACACTGTCGAATTCTTAGACAGCAGTAATAAATTTCCTATTTATATAGTATGTTCATTATAGTACATAATGAAATCTAGCCTGACATGGCAGCGGCTTATTCCTGTTGTGCTGCTTATGTTGGTGCTTCTTAATGATAAACCAGCATAGCTGCACAACGAGAATGCAATACCATTCAGGTCTGTCAGTCATAAAGTCCCCACTGTAAGGTCATGACTAAATTTGGGCAGGAAAAACCAGTACTCTAAGCACCTGTTTTATAACTAATCTAGACTCAGAGTACATCATGAAATCTAGCCTGACACGGCAGCGGCTTATTCCTGTTGTACTGCTTACGTTGGTGCTTCTTAAAGAGGACCTTTCGTTGTTTTTAAATGCTGCCACCCTGTTTGTTTGTTTTTTTCAAATATCGCTCATACGCCCTCCTGTGCCCCCTATAGTTTTCCCGCTTAGTATTGGTACAGGGAGGCTGTGCCGCGATCCAGTCACAGCCAGGGAGAAGGTGAGCATTTTTTTTCTCCCTGGATCGCGGCACAGCCAGGGAGAAGGAGGCGCCCATTGAGAAACCCTGGCATCTCCTCCTCCCTGTACCGATGCTCAGTATTAACATACTGAGCGGGAAAACTACAGGGGGGCATAGCGGGGCGTAGGAGCGATATAAAAAAGCAGGGTGGCAGCATTAGCGGGGGGTACCCCGCAAGTAAAGGTATTTATCTAGAATAAAAAAAAACATGAAAGGTCCTCTTTAATGATAAACCAGCATACCTGCACAAAGAGAATACGTTTATCGCAGTAGCCTTAGGGCAAGATTCTGATGTAACCGCAATACAGACTAAGGTCCCCTGCACACAAACTTGTACTTCCCGCTGCCGTATTGTAGACCGCATTTGCGGATCCGCAATACACGTGTGCCGTTTTGTGGGCAAATCCGGAGATGCGGAATGGTACAGAACTGAAGCACGGAACGGAACCCTACGGAAGCACTACCGAATGCTCAGTTCGGTGACGTCACCGGCTCTGATGGGCGGGCTTTAGCGCTGCCCTAGCCCTTTTACTGGCTAGTGACGTCACCAGCCTCCCTGGCAGCCCCATGGAGAGCCCTGGTACATGGAGAGCCCCCAGCTCTCAACCCGGACAACCCCTTTAAGTCTCCATTCACATGTTTGTGATGACATCTGTGACAAAATGATTAGTGGTTCATCCATGAAAATCTCCATGAAGTATCTGTGTTTTGTCCATGTGTCTATTTTTTGCCCTTTGCGTTTCATCCATATTCCATGGATACTGCTAGGTTGAAAAGGGATTTTCGAAGCATCCCCTGCAAATGGTCTGTGTTTTGTTAGTGGTTTTGAGGGACCCATAGACTTCAATAGGCATTTAGTCCACATCACAGACCAAAATTACATGATTTTCCTATTTTATGACGTAAAGTCATGATTTTATGAAAGACACGGAGGCGAGTATTGCATTAACCCTTTCTTTACTGAAGCACCATAGCAGCAAAGAAAAGAATGAGAAACAACAGTAACCATGACAACAGCACCTCCCACAGTCCCAGTATATAAGGACCCTCTCCAACTGGGAGCCTCCTCTTTCTTTGTGCACTGCCATCAGATACAGCTTGCTGATCAACGAACTTCCAAGAACACGATGAGTGAAGAAAACCTTGCAGTTGAAATTGCTAGCTGCAGCCACAACATCGACTGTGAAGAAAACAGGGCCTCTGAGCAGAGAAAACATTGAAGAACGTTCCCGGTGATCTAGCTTATTCAACCTATAGAAAATAAATGTTTGATAAAAAGACGTTAAATAAAAGCGTCTGAGACTGCAATAACTGACATAGTGACGTTGCTAGGGCTGGTGTCACCCGGTGCGGTAGAAAATGGTGCCACCCCCCCAAAACAATAGTTTTTTAGCCATATATGGGGGCTATGGGGGTGCTACTGCCGTAGGGGGGCATCTGTTAGCTCAGCAGACCCCCCCAAAAGCTTAAAGCCCCCATAGTATTCCTCTCCCCCCTTCCTCCTAGTGCCCCCCATAATGTACCAGTATAAAATGCCCCATATATAGTGCCCCAGTAGATGCCCCCTCAGTGTCCCCCATAATTTGCAAGTATAAAATACCCCTTCTTAGTGCCCCCCATAGATGACCCCATAGTACTCCTCTCCCCCTTCCTCATAGTACCCACCATAATGTGTCCCAGTATAAAATGCTACTGTACAGAGCCCCCCATATAAAATACCCCTTCTTTGTGGCCTCAGTAGATGCCCCTATAGTGCCCACCAATAATGTTCCAGTAATAAGTGCCCCCAATAATGTGCCAGTAATAAGTGCCACGATAATGTGCAGGTAATAAGTGCCCCCATAGATGCCCCCAATCATGTGCAAGTAACAAGAGCCCCCCTAATCATGTGCCAGTAACAAGAGCCCCCCATCATGTGCCAGTAACAAGAGCCCCCCATCATGTGCCAGTAACAAGAGCCCCCCATCATGTGCCAGTAACAAGAGCCCCTCATCATGTGCCAGTAACAAGAGCCCCCCATCATGTGCCAGTAACAAGAGCCCCCATCATGTGCCAGTAACAAGAGCCCCCCCATCATGTGCCAGTAACAAGAGCCCCCCTTATGTGCCAGTAAAAGTATTGTACATATATAAAAACTGTTATACTTACCTCCATGTAAGCGATGCGATGCAGGCCTCTTCCGGCCTATGTCCCGCGCTGTACGGCTCATGTGGCGCGATGGCGTCATCGCGCCGCCAGCATCGGCCACTGATAGGCTGCCGGCCTAGTGCCTGCAGCCTATAAGAGGAAGGGACACGCCTCTCCCTCCCCTGCCCCGCCGCACCACAGCCATCTGTATCGCTGTCCTGAGGACGGCGATACAGATGACTATGGAGATGAGCGCTTTCACAATGGAAGCGTTCATCTCTCTGTGCCCTGACGCCGCCGCCATCAGACTGGTGTCACCCGGTGCAGCCCGCACCCGCCGCACCCCCCTCGCAACGCCACTGAGCTGACAGTAAATCATAGTCACAGGCAATCAGCAATCTAACCACAACAGGACTAGCAAAAAACACAAATCACAGTAAAAGGGAGGGTAAGCAAGGGTGGGGCAATACTCGCCTCCGTGTCTTTCATAAAATCATGACTTTACGTCATAAAATAGGAAAATCATGTAATTTTATATCAAGACATGGAGGCTCCTATTGCAAGTTTAAAGTTGTGCCACCACCGAAGAGAAAACATGAGGCGCTGGTCGAAAGTAAAATTCCCGGCAAAGCGGCAACTGTCCGTTAGAGGGCCAAGTGACCAAAAAATTTAGGACGGACAATACATCCCAAGTCGCGGAAAAACGAGGTCTCGGTGATCGGGCAAGGCGATAACCATGGAGTAGTCTACACACAAGAGGGTGTTGCCCCGCAGGGCATCAATCAAAACCATGATGTCTGGAAGAAATTGCGGACCTGTATAGATTAATAGTGCGATAAGCCCTACCTTCTTCGAGGTACGTAAGGAAAAATAACAACAAAGTCACAGGTGCCTCAATGGGATCCAGATTCCGAATAAAGCACCAGCGAGCCCAAGTGTGCCAGGCTGCTCGATAGGCCCGTCTAGTACCGGGGGCCCATGCACTCTCAAATAGGAGTCTAGTTGTCTCCGAAACACCCGTGATGTCCCAGGGACCCCTGACGCCCTGCAAGCGAGAAGCCCCAGGGATCCCTCCTGGAGTAGAGGATGAGGGCGATCTGATGGCCCTATGAGAAGTTCCGGGAAAACGGGCAAGAGGTGGGGTTCTTCTATGAGCAACTCAAAAAATTGGGGGAACCAGGATTGGGTCCTGCAAAAGGGTAGGATCAGCACCAGTTCGGCTGACTGGCAATGAATCTGCACTAATACCCAAGGGATTAGAGCGAATGGCGGAAACGCATACAAGAGGGTCCCCATCCACTGCCTGCAGGTCTGGCTGCCAACTGTAATACCTGGGTAGTTGTGTGTTCAATCGTGACGTGAATAGGTCTATGGAGAAAGGGCCCCAAAGAGATGAAATGGTGGAGAAAACTGTCATATCTAACTTCCAGTCGCTGGAATCGGAGATGTAACGTGAGCTCCAGTCGGCGAGAGTATTGTGGAGGCCTGGGAGGTACTCCGCCACCACAGTGATGTCTCTGACCAGACAGAAATCCCAGAAATCTTTTGCTAAGTGCGTTAAAACGGATGAAAGAGTGCCGCCCATGCAGTTGACGTATCGGACCGCCGTCACGTTGTCAATGCGGAATCTGATACAGGCCTGTGACTGTGCCGTTGACAAAACTCTGAATCGCAAAGGTTCCCGCAAGGAGATCCAAGGCGTTGATGTGGAGTCGGGACTCATCTGAGGACCACAGGCCTCTGGTGGAAACACTTTTGCAATGAGCCCCCCAACCGTGAAGGCTGGCATCCGACTCTATTACCAGATCCTGCTGGGGTCCTGAAGATCGCCCTGCCGTTTCACACCGAGAGATTGTGGATCCACCACATTAACTCGTGCCTTGTTTTCCGTGTCCAAGGTGAGAGTATCGGCATACGATCCTCCCGCCCGAAGATGCGCAATCTTGAGGCTCTATAGTGTACAGGAGACGGGAAAATTGCCTGATTGGACGACACCAAAAGGCCAATTATTCGCGCCAGATGGCGAAGGGACAACTGAAGAAGCGCAAGGAAATGCCGTATCTCCTTGCGAATAGCTCGGACCTTTGTCTGAGGAAGACTGAGAGTCTCTTCTATAGAATTTATGGTGAAACCCCAAATTTCCATGGACGTGGAGGGACTCAGACAATATTTTTCTCGGTTGATGATAAAACCGAGACTGGAGATGAGTGCCCTGAACATCTCCAAGTTTTCCTGAAGGACAGAAGGACTCTGGGCCATGAAGAAGATAAATGATTAATCTGACTCCCTGGCCGCGCAGCCAAGCCACCACTGGGCGCATCAGCTTGGTGAAGAGAGGCCGAATGGCAGGACCGTGAAGCACCAAATCTGATCGTTCCAACAAAAAAGTCCCTGGAGGCGGGTGCTACCAGAACCATCAGGTATGCGTCCTGGAGGTCTAATTTGACCATCCAGTCCCCTGGGAGAAGCATGTCCCTCAGTAGGTGGATGCCCTCCATTTTGAAGTGACGGTAACGGACAAAGGTGTTCAAATTTTTGAGATTGATAATGGGGCACATCTGGCCTCCTCCCTTTTTTTGTAAAAGGAAAATGTTGCTGATGACTCCCGAATGTCCCTCAGAAGCCCGTTCTATCGCCCCTTTTTGGTACAGAGTTGCTAACTCTGCGTGGACGAGAGAGCGTGCCTGGTCGGACAACCACAGTGGGTGTGTAGGAGGTAGGATTACCGGGGTGGATAAGAGATCTATCTGGAAACTCCTGACAGTGGACAGGACCCAAGGGTCGGATGTAACCTTTGACCAAGCATGTGAAAAAAGCTGGAGTCTGCCCCCGACGCAAACAGCAGAAGAATTTAGAGGAGGAAGAGAACTTACCATACGGGCGTCTGGAACCCGAATTTCCTCTGAATCCTCTAGAACGGCCTGTTCCGCCAGGGGATGGGAAGAACCAAGGTTGGTGTCTTGGGTCTTGTAGAGATGGCCTGTATGTAAAGGAGCCTCTACCCGAGCCTCGGGCCTGAAAAAAGGTCCAGCCAGGCAGACGGCCCTTGAACTGCCGTCCCTAGCGGAAAAACGGTTCTGAAACACTTCGCGCATGGATGTTTGCGCCTTGTCTAAGGCCGTAAAGGCCCCCATATATTTGCCCAGTTCCTTTATAAAGGAGTCACCAAATAAGAGACCCTGGGCATCTTTGCCCGACTCAGTCAGAGCCAAATTGGCCAGTTTGGGTTCAATTTTTGTAGGGATAACCTTGCGCTTTTCTATGGCGAGGGATGTATTAACATTCCCTGCGATACAGATGGCCCTCTGAACCCATCCCCTGAGCTCCTCAGGATCCACCTGTTTGCCGTCTGCATTAGCGGATTCTGCTAAATCAATTTTTTTTGCCAAAGGACCAGTTATATCAAGTAGCTTGTCCTACCATGCCCTCAGTGCGGAGTCTAAGCCTTTGCGAGGGTTGAAGCCCGTCTTTGCTAAAAACTGCACCACCTTTGGATCAACCGCAGGGGTTTCACAAATCTTGTTGGGAATAAGTGGCCGCGAACACTCAGCCCGCAGTTTACTGCGAGATTCCTTAGTGAGAGGTTTACGTATCATAGTCTCTAAATATTGCGCCACGTGCGTGGCCTGGAGCCCCTCATGGGACCGAGGGTGGTGTAGCATGTCAGGGTCAAACAACGGTTCACCTGCCCGGTCCGTAAGGGAAACGGCAGAACCTAAGGCTACGTCAGAATGTGCGCCAGTGTGCTGCGCTGCAGGAGAGGGGTCTCCTTTTGTGGAAGGATCCACCCCAATATCCACCAATTCCTTCTCTGAGTCGTGCAAAGACTCCAAATGTGCCTCCTCCTCAGATTCCCTATCGGAGTCAGAATCAGACTCAGGCCGTGTCCGGGCCGATTTCCATAGCCGTACTCTTTCTGCCTGACGGAGACAGGCTATCTTACGCGATCCAAGCGTGTTATCATGGGATGGATTACAACCATCAGTCAATGGAGTTCTGGAGGCAGAAGGGAGTGGTAATGGAGGCAAATTTAACCCTCGGTGAGCCGTATGAGGCTGGGCTATCAAAGCCTGTGAGATAGAGTGGGTGAGGATGGAGGACATAGAGCCCATCGCCGTCATTATAGCATTTGATATGGATTGCTGCAGGGCCAAGGTCTGAGCCTCTGGTGTAGAGGGACCCCTTTCCCTCATAGGGGGGAAGGACAGATAGTCCTTGGAAGGATTATCCTGCAGGGCTGAAGCAGGGGGAGATGCCCCATTTGTGGGCTGGTTGGACATACTGAGGAGAGTGTGCTGATGGGAGTAGGTCACCCCAAGCCAGTACAAGTATGTATGAGCAGGTAATAAAAGAGAGAGAGAGAGAGAGAGCCCCCAAACAAAAATACTCAGAACAATAAGACATGGGTGCGCCACAGTTGCCGCCAGTCCGTTGCCGCCAGTCCACAGGGCCTGATGGACGAAGATCCGCAAACGCACGATATCTCGGACAAGAACTGGCCAGCTGAAAGACTCAATATGGCGCCCGAGATTCTCGCGAGATACCGCGAGAATCCGGAGCCCACAGCGTAGCTGGCCAAGCTCAGGGAGAAGCGGAGCAAGATCCCGCGAGAACACCGATCGTGGTTAGGATACAAGCGCTCGAAAGGGATGAAGAAGAGGGAGGAAAAAGGAAATATGGCGCCCGGCCCCCACAGACGCAGGTAAACCAAGTAAGTTGCAAAGGTGCGCCTGAAAAAACAAAACACCACAATACAAGACCGGAACCACACAGGAAAAGAGGGGGAGATGAGAAGTCAGAACCTAGGGCAGAAAGCCGCAATAAATCTATAAATATAAGTATAAATAAAACTATATAGACAGTGTACCCAGGACCGAAAACGGTGCGTGAGAACCCCACCAGATAAACATAAGGACAACCCCCAAAACTGGTAGAGACTAACAAGTAAACCGTACCCAAAGA
Organism: Bufo gargarizans; assembly: GCF_014858855.1. NCBI lineage: Eukaryota > Metazoa > Chordata > Amphibia > Anura > Bufonidae > Bufo > Bufo gargarizans. The sequence goes on along the minus strand of NC_058081.1, from coordinate 566,962,106 downwards.
TGAGGAATTATACTTATCTGTGGTAGCAGCAAAGAAAGAGGCGGATCCCAGTTGGAGAGGGTCCTTATATACTGGGACTGTGGGAGGAGCTGTTGTCATGGTTACTGTTGTTTCTCATTCTTTTCTTTGCTGCAATGCTGGTTCAGTAAAAAAAAGGGTTAATGCAATAGGAGCCTACGTGTCTTGATATAAAATAGGGAATGTCTCTGTGTTTTTTTACTGATGTGTGAATAAACAATCAATGGGCATGTGTGCTGTCTATGGGGGACACACGCAGAACATGCCCATGATTTACTAACATGTGAAAGAAGCCTAACAGAGGTATTACCAAGTTCATGTGCCCATTGGCCAGAGCAGGTGGGCAGGGTTTCGGCCGCATCGCAGCTCCCTCAACAAAACCCGACCTGTCTCTTCTTGGGTGGGGTGTTAATGAGTAATTCACCCCATTATATGGTTTTGTCCACCTTCTGTTTTTTTGTGGCCCCTACTCCAAGAAGCTGTGTTCCTGGTCTGTTCTCTGCTGTCAATGTTCCTGACACCTGAGAGTCAGCTATAGAACAGATCTTGATACAGTGCATTAAAGAGGACCTGTCGCCTCTCCTGAAATGTCTGTTTTAATAGTTACATGCATTCCCCATATAATAACAATTCTGGAGCATCTATTCTTATGGCTCCATGATGTGCCATTGCTTTATTATTTCTACTAGAAGTTATGACTGAATTGCTAGCAGTCAAGTAAGGCCTCATTCACACGTCAGTGTTCGGTCAGTGATTTCCATCAGTGATTTGTGAGCCAAAACCAGGTGCAGCTCTAAACACAGAACAGGAGCAGATCTTTCCCTTCTACCTCATGTCTGTGGAGGCTCCACTTCTGGTTTTGGCTCACAAATCACTGATGGAAATCACTGACCAAACACTGAAGTGTGAACGAGGCCTAAGGGTGCAGAGGAATGGTAACCAGTTGGGGGGGTGTACCTGCATAGTCTGACTTTATCCAATCAGTGCTGCCATTGTCAAACTGCGCAGCTACACACCACTAACTGGTTATCACCCCTCTGTACCCTTACTGCAGACTGCTAGCAATTCATTCTGCTATCTCAGTAGCTATGATACATTTTTAAATTACATGCAGTTACAAAAGTATTCAGATCTAGGTTCTGGTTTGAAAACTGTAGAATATTTTTCGTGGGACAACCCCTTTCACACGGACGAGTTTACCTTACTGATAAGAATGTGGCTTAAATAATGATCTCTCAGTAATTTAGAGATAAGGGGCCAGATATATCATTAGGCAAAGTCACTTTTGTGGAGTGAAAAAGTCGCAATTCAATATTTTGCGCATTTTTTTGCGACTTTTTCAAGCCAAGCGCCAAGCACTTCAGTTTTGAGTAAATGGGCATTTTGGCTTATGCAAATGCTTGGCTCGACAATTTTACTATTGCGACTTTTCTTTAAAGTCGCAAAAAATTTGCAAAAAAATGCGCAAAACCACTCCACTACATACCATGCTTAGGTTGAGAATAATTCTCCATTCCAATAAACATTGCTAGGATACTGAACTGAAGACTTCTTTTTTTAAATTCGTATTACCTTTTAAAGTTTAACAGCTGAAATCTATGTAATGATAAAAGATATAAAGTGTTTCTAAATATAACTTTGGTTTAGTTTACCCATTTCATGTAATTTTGGTTTTTGAAGTAGTTACATTTATGAACAGAATGTAAGGAAATTAGAAGTGATTGTAAACAAATCGCTTATTAAAAATAATAAAAAATGAAAAGTATTCATTTAGTTTTTTTATAAATTTCACACAGTATTAGTCAAAATTAACACATGTAAAAGCTGGTCGCAATGTAAGCTTCCTTGCCTGCTCCACCACCAAACTAAACTTATATACAGTGTCCTCAAATAAGCGGCACATGGAGCAGGGTAATAGTATTCACACTGTGGGAAGTGGCAAATGGGGTTGCTGTAGCAGAATCGTGTAAACCCTTTTAAAATCTAAACTACAAGCAACTTTTGAAACAAGAATTTTTAAAAATTTAAATCACCATTGATCTCAAAGTGTTTGTCTCATCATAAAGAATGACTAAGTTTACACAGACCACTGGCAACCAAAAATGTAACCCTTTAGTAGAACAGAAAGAAAAGAAGGAAGTATTGTGCATGCGTATTGTCAATTTTTTGGTTTTCCAAGGGGCTGGAGAATATTGAAGTACGCTTTGAAGGTGAAATCCATGGTCTCAATACTAATGCATGTAAGCAGACGGCCATGCGTGGAGCTATATGCAACAGATCTCCTAGCAGCCCAACCGGGTACCTCCGTCAATAGATGCTCCTAGTGCTTCCCGAGGTCTCCAAACACTCCACTTGACACCGTAAGCGCTGCAGACCCCACAAACCACCGAAGCTTGGTTGAGGTCTCACTGTCTCCTACCCACCCTGGACCTACGACAAGGCTCCAGTGGGTGAACCTCTCCAAGATCCAGAGAGCAGGAACAGCTCTTACAAGAGCTAATAGTTATGCCAGGGGAGTATAGCAAATCTTCAGCGTATAGTAATCCGCCATTGTCAAGCAGATCCCCAAACACCAACCTCAACATGGTAAAGGGTAAAATCCGGAACTCTTGAATGGAACATGAAAGCATTGTTTTTAAAACATTTAACATCAACATTAGCACCCAGAGGGTTTTGTAAAAACAGCCATTAACAACGTACAATATACTCACACAGTCCAACACAGAATCCTCCCCTCTGGCTATAATTCAATTACCTCACACTGGGTTGATGTAATCTTCACAGGCCGGAGAATACACACTGTTTGTTATGCAATTAACTAACACACTGGCATTGTCTGAGACTCAAACATCAAAATGCAATTACCTAACCTAATGGCCTAACTTAATCACTCACAGACAGAGAAGACACATTTGTGCACAAAACACAGAGACAATGGAACAGGCCTCACTACTCAACGTATACAATGTCTCACCCTTTACAATACACATCGACATGTAAGCTCACAAAATGGCACTAAATAGACCAGTGGTTCAAGTCAGTACAAGTCCTTGTCGTTGAAAGGCTGGCTGATGAGAGGGCCCATAATCCTGGGGCCAGAGGCGGGTAAACAGGCCCCTCCAAAACCCAGTGGCGAGGTTGGTTTCGCCACACTATCCTATTGTCTTCTATCCATATCCTGCTTAGTGTAGTTGGGGCCACAGTACTCCTTCAACCCCCCAGCTGTGTCCTGTCATGGATATCATAGGGGGTCTCAGCACTACAATCTATAGCAGGCATTCACAAACTGCGTCCCTCATGGTGTTGCAAAACATCAACTCCATGCATGCTTAAACACCCTACAGCTATCAACCGACTGCAGAACATGGTGGGAGTTTGAGCTTTACAGCTGCTCGATGACCGCAGATTGAGGCTGCCTGATCTACCACGATAGCACAAAGGGAGAGGATTTAAACGTTGCTAGATTGCAATTGCCTATGAACTCTATTGTATGCAATCAAGTAGTGACTCATGGCTTTCTCTGAAAAATAGGAAAATGATGGTAGCACACATGGACGGCTACAACATACTCTTCACATTGTGGAGGAGTGTATATTAATTTGACACTTTGCAGAAAATCTAGGGCAAGCCACAAGAGTGTACTCCTTCATTAAGGTTGAATTGATGATTGTACCCCACGGCCCATGATCCTTGGTCGTGTGCTTCCAGCCTTAGGGTACATGACAACAACCGTATCACATCCAAGATAAAACGTCCATGAACGGCCCATATATCCCTCAGCAACATACATTGTGCACACGGTAGCACACAGTATCATAGATGCCTATAATGCAGTGCACATCTGTCCGCCCACCAGACTAATGTCCAGCACTGATCTGATGAGTGCCGAAAAATAGTCTTGAGGGTGGCCCAATGTGCACAGCATCAGAGCAATCTAACATGCTATGTGATAGCAAGCGCACAATATATGTTGTTCCAGGACAAAGGGGCCGCTGACGGACCATATCTCTCGGAGGGCACATGGTCGAAGACATGAGCCTGGACTCAGTTTGCTACTACAAACATGATGGTCTATCTACTCAGTCTGCTATAGAGGGGTGGTGTCTTAACCTGCACCTGCCTTTAGAGACTCAGATGGTGCTCCACAAAGGGGTAATGTGAGTGACATGACAGCAATGAGTTATTCAGTTGGTCTTGATGGAACTGCTCCTAGGTGTTCAGTGGGCCTATGGCAGTTCTCGGCCCATGCCTATCTGCACCGGCAGCTTTTGGCCCATGCCTGATGCTAATACCGGCACTGCCTGATGTTAGTGGCACTGGCTATTGTTTGCCCTTGCCTTTACACCTCGAGGGAGATTTTTCAAAACTAGTGTAATGTAGAGCTGCCTTAGTTGCCCATAGCAACCAATCAGATTCCACCTTACATGTTTCACAGCACCATTGGAAAATGAAAGGTGGAATTTGATTGGTTGCTATCGACAACTAAACCAGTTCTACATTACACCAGTGTGATAAATCTCCACCATTATGTTTTCCTTTTTTTATATTTTTTAATCAATTTAGTCAAAATAAAAAGCAGTATTCATAATGGGGTAAATTAAACCATGCATTTTTTAAAGACGGTATTAACTTGACTTTTGATATGGCCATGCACTAAGGTACCTTGCAGACTCAATTTCCTCCAGCATTAAGTAATCATGGCAGCAACCGCCCTGACCTCACCGCATTATTGAGGGTAACATAGTGTTATAATAATTACAGATGCAGGGTAACCAACACAATTTTTTGAATGTATTAACTAAAACTGGGAAAAATATGCTTGTGTTTGGGTAGTGACCCAATAATTGAAAAGGGTATCTTACATCAACAAAAATCATAAAAAAATATGTGAGCCCCTGGATGGGGATGTACATCGTGGTAGAAGTTTAAAGTCTGACTTTATGAGAGTGGCCCATTTATTTAAAAGTGGACAAAGTACTTGCAATTAGATGGTACATTAAAAGTTAATATTCAAAATATTTGACTGTGGAATGTGGTGATGTTTTGAATTATGCCTCATTCACCCAACCGTAGGGTGCGTCCACATCTGATGCAGCATTTGGTCGCCTCTAATGTGTACTCCGTGTGCTGTCTCCATTTGTGGCTCCGTTTTGGGGCCCCAGTAAAAATTTGAAACAAAAAACAATTCTTGTCTACGCTTTGAAAATAAGAATAGGCATTTAAATTGCATTAGCCTGTTCCAATAGGCAAGTGTGCAAAGTAAACATGGACGGCTTTTGATTTTGGGAGCATCCGTGGTTTGCCCAACACAAATCAAATTGTTCGTGTGCATGAGACCTGACACTATGATTGTCAAGAAACATTGGTTATTTATTAATCAAAAGCATGTTTGGAGAAAAGTTTGTGATTTTTTTTTTTTATTGTGAAACTCCAAATACGCACTTACCTAAAATGCCAAAATAACTACATAACAAACAAATGCTTCGGGCATGTGATTCCACCGGATTTTGCTTTAAACAAATTAGCACAGATTGTAATTTATAAAGGAAAACCAACATATGATTGTTGGCCAAAAAAAAACTGTTTATTAAACAGAAATCAGATAGCCATTATTTTTGGGAAAAAAAATAAATTCAATAACTTCACATTATTTTTCACAGATGTACTGCAAATCAAACTGTTTAAACTTAGAAATATCAACATGTTGAGCTCCCAAATTTAACTTTAATGGCTTCTGTCTCCCTCTAAAACGTTAGTATACATTTTGTGGGGAAATTTAAATTTTATAGTGCAACTACTCCATTTCTAGTGTTGCTAGCTTGTTCTGTGGCTCAGTTTCTTTAAAAAACACACTTTTAGAATATTAACATTAAATTGCTACCAGCAAGTGGTGTGGTTGCTGGCAGGTTGCCGCTGCATCCGACTTTCAATTAAAATCCCCCTCCTCCGGACGATTGACAGGGCCAGCAAGCGATCTCCTCCTTGGGCTGCCCCTGTATGTGTTTCAAATTTAGTGGCTGAACTGTACTGGTATTCATTTAACGCAGGCGCACTGAGAGGAGGACGCTCGCTCGGCCGCTCCGTCCTCAGTGCGCCTGCCCCGTGTGTACATGTGACCTTATCCTGGGAGGCGCATTAAGGAAGGAGCGTCAATGCAAACTTGCTCCTCTCAGTATGCTGACTGAAGACCGGTCCAGCGCTGGCTAAATATTTGGAACACAGACAGGGCCAGCCGGAGGAGGAGAGCGCTCGCTGGCCCTGTCAATTAACAGGAGGAGGTTGCGTTTTTTGGAAAGTGGGATGTGGCGGCTACCAGCTAGCAACCGCACTACTTGCTGGTGGCTAGCTAATTAACATATTAATAATAGTGTGGTTAAAAAATATAAATAAAAAAAAAAAAGGAAAGAGTACTGTAGGTGGAAAAATTGCACAAAAATGGCTAAAATTCACAAAAAAATGTAAACTTCATTTTGAAGTGTCACAGAAGCCCTTTAACTGTGTAAAAATGTTGAAACATTACATGAACATTATTTAAGTGTTGAATAAAATGCTTTTTTGCTCTAATTGAAAAACTTGTTTTTTCAAATCATCTATGGCCTCCATTAAAGATTTAAATTGGTTCTGGAAAAGTTCAGTTAGCTTCAGAAATTCTGATTAGATTTTTTTCCTCAATCGTTGCAGTGATGGTTGCCAATTGACATTCTTGGGAAACTCCTGGTGCATTTTCACTCTCAACTGGTTCCAAATTCAAAGTTATAATATCTTCAGGTTGATATTCTACTTCCTATTTGGAGTGGAAATGAAAGCATAAAATTTTGAATAACTTAGTATTATATATGTCACAAAAAATAAAATCTTTAAAAATCTACCACTTAACCTGTAATTGTTCATCGACTTGGTTTGGATTCACATCTTTTTTTTTCTTGGTAACTTTAACTACTTTTTCGCCACTTTTCCCATCTGTATTTGCAAAAATATTAATAATAAAAATATTAATGTAGAGTGTAAAATTTAAAAATAGAAATGATAAATTAAACCCCCCCAAATTTTTAAAAAAATATAAATATATACATACACACCATTTTTTTTTTTTAAAATATGCATCTAAGGTATCTAAAGGGCCAATATTCATTTTGAATATGCTCCTTTTAAAATGTAAAACACTTGCACACCATAGACGATTTGAAAGGTTTGAACAATACAATTTTTGCATTTGGATTCATTTACATGTTCCACTGTAACCTGTCTGCAGACTAAAAAAGTACTTTACACTTTTAGCAAGGCTCTATTGAAGTGCACATATGTTGTTGTGGAACAACGGTGACTCCAAAATCATATAATCTTAAATGTTTTTTTGTTTGATGACTTTAAACTGCAAAAAAAAGGTAAAACTATCAAAATGGATATCAGTTTGGACAACTGTTATAACATGTTTATAAGGTTATATAGTGAAATTTGGAAATCAGTATGCGAAATGACAGCTTTGCAAACACCATTTCATTGCCTTCCAAGGCTAATCAAAGTGTACTGAAAAGCAAAAAGCATCTGATTAACAAATCAAAAAAACAGTATATTTGACATTTTAATCAAACTTTCACAACAGCACAACGATAGATCTGTGTTAATACACTTAAGGGCTCTTTCACAATTGCGTTGTTCTGTTCCGCCATAGAGTTTCGTCGTCGGGACTCTAAGCCAAAAGAATCCTGATCCGGATTATCCACATGCATTTGGAATGGAGAGAAATTCGTTCCGGATGCTTTAGGATGTCTTCAGTTCTGGCCCGGAACGTTTTTTGGCCAGAGAAAAAAACGCAGCATGCTACGCTTTTTGCTCCGGAAAAAAAAAACTAACACTTGCCGCAAGGCTGGACCCAGAATTAATGCCCATTGAAAGGCATTAATCCGGATCCGGCCTTAAGCTAAACGTCGTTTCGGCGCATTACGGGATCCGACGATTAGCTTTTTATGAATGGGTACCATGGCTGCCTGGACGCTAAAGTCCTGTTTGCCATGGTAAAGTGTAGTGGGGAGCAGTATACTTTCCGTCCATGCGGCTCCCTGGGCGCTTCAGAGTGACGTCAGGGCGCCCCACGCGCATGGATGATGTGATCGCATGGACATGTCATCCATGCGCATGGAGCGCTCTGACGTCATTCTTGAGCGCCACAGGAGCCGCACGGACTGTAAGTATACTGCTCCCCCGCTCCCCACTACTACTATGGCAACCAGGACTTTAATAGCGTCCTGGCTGCCATAGTAACACTGAACAAATTTTGAAGACTGATCTGTCTTCAAATGCTTGCAGTTCACTTGGGTTTTTCCGGATTCGGCTTGTAATTCCGGCAAATGGAGAACATGACGGATCTGGACAACGCAAGTGTGAAAGAGCCCTAAAATAGACATCAATTTGGCATAATAGCTAATGTAATGACTTTTAAAGGCTTCATTTATAATACAAGTGGTGGTGCGCAGAATGGATATGTTCTCAAATTTCTTTCATTAATAAAATTAAAGATTACATCTTGTTTCAACATTTGGCCCACATGCACACGACCGTTGTTGGGGTCAGCATCTGATACAACATTTTTTATACACAAATGCAGAACCATTAACTTCAATCGGGCCATCAAAGATGGGGCCATCACTATGTATTATGTTCACATCCGTTGCTCCCTTCCGAAGTGCTTGCAATCAAACCATTTAAAATATTTGAAAAAAAAATAATTTCACATTTTTCAGACAAAATTAGGCATTTGAACATTTGCCTGGCCGATGGGTTTGTAAAATTGTTGAACCCACCGGGGGGGCTTTCCCATTCCACAGAATTGGGGATTGCATTTCCCCAAAAAACATAAGTACAGTGGGCCGTAGGCCTACACCAGCATGGCAGCCATAATGCTAGTCTTAATCCTCTTTTGTTAGGTTTTGTGTGTTTTTAAAATAAAAAACAAAACCAGATTTTTCAACTATGGATTTAAATTAAAAAAAATGTACTTTTAATTATTTTAAACAAATATATGTCGATGTATAAAATTATTAAAGATAAACTTAAAAATGAATTACCTAGCGCTATGGACTTTCGGATTGATGCCAACATAGTTCTCTGTCTAACTTTCAAATCAGAGTAGTGTTTTAGAATTTGTCATCTTGTATGTTTTGTGCCATATTCATTATAGAGAAGGCTTGAAAGTTCCAGTAGGATTCGAAAAAAATTTCTCATGCACTTCTCCACGACACGCTTCCTCATAACCCATTTCATCCATATATTTTACCATTTTAAATAGTTCCTTTCTTGAAAAAGGTTTTCTTTTTATATTTTCCTGTGCCAATAAAAAGATACATTTTTGAACCAAATAATAAAAAAAAAAAAACTTACTGCTGGAAGCCATTTTGCAAGATAATGTTTGGTCAAATACGGTATCCTTTTCTGAAGGAATCAAGGTTACTGTGAGATAAAAAATAAATAAATAAAAACATTAATGATGTAATAAGCTTTTAAATGTAAGGTTATAAAAAAATGACCTTTCACAATTGCATTAAGTGTGGATTCGTCTGGGATCTGCACAGACGGATCCGCACTGTTAATGCAAATGCTTGGATCGTCTGTGAAAGTTTTTTTAAAATTGAAATGATAAAAATTTTTAAATTAACAAAAAAAAAATCATTTCACAGTGAATCCAAGCATTTGCAGTGGATCCAAGCAAATTAAAACACCAATAGACAAACGGATCCCTTTTGTTTAAACATAAAGCCAATTGTAGACGAGTCTGTTTACAAAGGCACCATATAGTGTCATTATTAATGGCTCCGTCCACATTGACTTACATTGAAAGCATGTTCCGATCCGTTTAGCACATTTCAGTCGAGGGCCTTGCAAACGCTAAAAGCACCATTTGGGTGTGCATCTCCTAGGTGGAATGGAGACTGCTTGTAGGCAAACAGATGACTTCTTAACCCTTCTCAATGCATTGTTGAAAATATGAACTTTATTGACCACTAGTGAGAGTCCTGTAAAAAAATTTACCCTGTGGATCCAGAAACGCCCCTGTGAAACTCGCCCAAAGTGTCAGAATTACTCTAGCCCTCTACAGTTACATCACAGTGGCTCAATATTGAAACCAAATTGCTCAGGCATATCCCCTTGCATTTGAAATGGAGAGTAATCTGTTCAAAAATATATATTACACTTTTATATACCCTGCACATGTAGAGGCACTTGTTATATATTTACATTTAGTCTAAGACTGGTTGCCTGCTCTTGACATGTGCATTTTTTGTTATCGGTAGAGTTGAGCGAACACCTGGATGTTCGGGTTCGAGAAGTTCGGCCGAACATCCCGGAAATGTTCGGGTTCGGGATCCGAACCCGATCCGAACTTCGTCCTGAACCCGAACCCCATTGAAGTCAATGGGGACCCGAACTTTTCGGCACTAAAACGGCTGTAAAACAGCCCAGGAAAGGGCTAGAGGGCTGCAAAAGGCAGCAACATGTAGGTAAATCCCCTGCAAACAAATGTGGATAGGGAAATTAATTAAAATAAAAATTAAATAAATAAAAATTAACCAAAATCAATTGGAGAGAGGTTCCATAGCAGAGAATCTGGCTTCCCGTCACCCACCACTGGAACAGTCCATTCTCAGATATTTAGGCCCCGGCACCCAGGCAGAGGAGAGAGGTCCCGTAACAGACAATCTGGCTTCATGTCAGCAGAGAATCAGTCTTCATGTCATAGCAGAGAATCAGGCTTCACGTCACCCACCACTGTAATAGTCCATTTTCATAAATTTAGGCCCAGCACCCAGGCAGAGGAGAGAGGTCCCGTAACAGACAATCTGGCTTCATGTCAGCAGAGAATCAGTCTTCATATCATAGCAGAGAATCTGGCTTCCCGTTACCCACCACTGGAACAGTCCATTCTCAGATATTTAGGCCCCGGCACCCAGGCAGAGGAGAGAGGTCCCGTAACAGACAATCTGGCTTCATGTCAGCAGAGAATCAGTCTTCATATCATAGCAGAGAATCAGGCTTCACGTCAGCCACCACTGCAACAGTCCATTGTCATAAATTCAGGCCCAGCACCCAGGCAGAGGAGAGAGGTCCCGTAACAGACAATCTGGCTTCATGTCAGCAGAGAATCAGTCTGCATGTCATAGCAGAGAATGAGGCTTCACGTCACCCACCACTGCAACAGTCCATTTTCATAAATTTAGGCCCAGCACCCAGGCAGAGGAGAGAGGTCCCGTAACAGAGGATCTGGCTTCATGTCACCAGAGAATCAGTCTGCATGTCATAGCAGAGAATCAGGCTTCACGTCACCCACCACTGCAACAGTCCATTTTCATAAATTTAGGCCCAGCACCCAGGCAGAGGAGAGAGGTCCCGTAACAGAGGATCTGGCTTCATGTCACCAGAGAATCAGTCTGCATGTCATAGCAGAGAATCAGGCTTCACGTCAGCCACCACTGCAACAATCCATTGGCATATATTTAGGCCTAGCACACAGGCAGAGGAGAGAGGTCCCGTAACAGACAATCTGGCTTCATGTCAGCAGAGAATCAGTCTTCATATCATAGCAGAGAATCAGGCTTCACGTCAGCCACCAATGCAACAGTCCATTGTCAGATATTTAGGCCCAGCACCCAGGCAGAGGAGAGAGGTCCCGTAACAGAGGATCTGGCTTCATGTCAGCAGAGAATCAGTCTTCATGTCATAGCAGAGAATCAGGCTTCACGTCACCCACCACTGTAAGAGTCCATTTTCATAAATTTAGGCCCAGCACCCAGGCAGAGGAGAGAGGTCCCGTAACAGACGATCTGGCTTCATGTCAGCAGAGAATCAGTCTGCATGTCATAGCAGAGAATGAGGCTTCACGTCACCCACCACTGCAACAGTCCATTTTCATAAATTTAGGCCCAGCACCCAGGCAGAGGAGAGAGGTCCCGTAACAGAGGATCTGGCTTCATGTCACCAGAGAATCAGTCTGCATGTCATAGCAGAGAATCAGGCTTCACGTCACCCACCACTGCAACAGTCCATTTTCATAAATTTAGGCCCAGCACCCAGGCAGAGGAGAGAGGTCCCGTAACAGAGGATCTGGCTTCATGTCACCAGAGAATCAGTCTGCATGTCATAGCAGAGAATCAGGCTTCACGTCAGCCACCACTGCAACAATCCATTGGCATATATTTAGGCCTAGCACACAGGCAGAGGAGAGAGGTCCCGTAACAGACAATCTGGCTTCATGTCAGCAGAGAATCAGTCTTCATATCATAGCAGAGAATCTGGCTTCCCGTTACCCACCACTGGAACAGTCCATTCTCAGATATTTAGGCCCCGGCACCCAGGCAGAGGAGAGAGGTCCCGTAACAGACAATCTGGCTTCATGTCAGCAGAGAATCAGTCTTCATATCATAGCAGAGAATCAGGCTTCACGTCAGCCACCACTGCAACAGTCCATTGTCATAAATTCAGGCCCAGCACCCAGGCAGAGGAGAGAGGTCCCGTAACAGACAATCTGGCTTCATGTCAGCAGAGAATCAGTCTGCATGTCATAGCAGAGAATGAGGCTTCACGTCACCCACCACTGCAACAGTCCATTTTCATAAATTTAGGCCCAGCACCCAGGCAGAGGAGAGAGGTCCCGTAACAGAGGATCTGGCTTCATGTCACCAGAGAATCAGTCTGCATGTCATAGCAGAGAATCAGGCTTCACGTCACCCACCACTGCAACAGTCCATTTTCATAAATTTAGGCCCAGCACCCAGGCAGAGGAGAGAGGTCCCGTAACAGAGGATCTGGCTTCATGTCACCAGAGAATCAGTCTGCATGTCATAGCAGAGAATCAGGCTTCACGTCAGCCACCACTGCAACAATCCATTGGCATATATTTAGGCCTAGCACACAGGCAGAGGAGAGAGGTCCCGTAACAGACAATCTGGCTTCATGTCAGCAGAGAATCAGTCTTCATATCATAGCAGAGAATCAGGCTTCACGTCAGCCACCAATGCAACAGTCCATTGTCAGATATTTAGGCCCAGCACCCAGGCAGAGGAGAGAGGTCCCGTAACAGAGGATCTGGCTTCATGTCAGCAGAGAATCAGTCTTCATGTCATAGCAGAGAATCAGGCTTCACGTCACCCACCACTGTAAGAGTCCATTTTCATAAATTTAGGCCCAGCACCCAGGCAGAGGAGAGAGGTCCCGTAACAGACGATCTGGCTTCATGTCAGCAGAGAATCAGTCTGCATGTCATAGCAGAGAATGAGGCTTCACGTCACCCACCACTGCAACAGTCCATTTTCATAAATTTAGGCCCAGCACCCAGGCAGAGGAGAGAGGTCCCGTAACAGAGGATCTGGCTTCATGTCACCAGAGAATCAGTCTGCATGTCATAGCAGAGAATCAGGCTTCACGTCACCCACCACTGCAACAGTCCATTTTCATAAATTTAGGCCCAGCACCCAGGCAGAGGAGAGAGGTCCCGTAACAGAGGATCTGGCTTCATGTCACCAGAGAATCAGTCTGCATGTCATAGCAGAGAATCAGGCTTCACGTCAGCCACCACTGCAACAATCCATTGGCATATATTTAGGCCTAGCACACAGGCAGAGGAGAGAGGTCCCGTAACAGACAATCTGGCTTCATGTCAGCAGAGAATCAGTCTTCATATCATAGCAGAGAATCAGGCTTCACGTCAGCCACCAATGCAACAGTCCATTGTCAGATATTTAGGCCCAGCACCCAGGCAGAGGAGAGAGGTCCCGTAACAGAGGATCTGGCTTCATGTCAGCAGAGAATCAGTCTTCATGTCATAGCAGAGAATCAGGCTTCACGTCACCCACCACTGTAAGAGTCCATTTTCATAAATTTAGGCCCAGCACCCAGGCAGAGGAGAGAGGTCCCGTAACAGACAATCTGGCTTCATGTCAGCAGAGAATCAGTCTTCATATCATAGCAGAGAATCAGGCTTCACGTCAGCCACCAATGCAACAGTCCATTGTCAGATATTTAGGCCCAGCACCCAGGCAGAGGAGAGAGGTCCCGTAACAGAGGATCTGGCTTCATGTCAGCAGAGAATCAGTCTTCATGTCATAGCAGAGAATCAGGCTTCACGTCACCCACCACTGTAAGAGTCCATTTTCATAAATTTAGGCCCAGCACCCAGGCAGAGGAGAGAGGTCCCGTAACAGACAATCTGGCTTCATGTCAGCAGAGAATCAGTCTTCATATCATAGCAGAGAATCAGGCTTCACGTCACCCACCACTGTAACAGTCCATTTTCATAAATTTAGGCCCAGCACCCAGGCAGAGGAGAGAGGTCCCGTAACAGACAATCTGGCTTCATGTCAGGAGAGAATCAGTCTTCATGTCATAGCAGAGAATCAGGCTTCACGTCACCCACCACTGCAACAGTCCATTTTCATAAATTTAGGCCCAGCACCCAGGCAGAGGAGAGAGGTCCCGTAACAGACAATCTGGCTTCATGTCAGCAGAGAATTAGTCTGCATGTCATAGCAGAGAATCAGGCTTCACGTCAGCCACCAATGCAACAGTCCATTGTCAGATATTTAGGCCCAGCACCCAGGCAGAGGAGAGAGGTCCCGTAACAGAGGATCTGGCTTCATGTCACCAGAGAATCAGTCTGCATGTCATAGCAGAGAATCAGGCTTCACGTCACCCACCACTGCAACAGTCCATTTTCATAAATTTAGGCCCAGCACCCAGGCAGAGGAGAGAGGTCCCGTAACAGAGGATCTGGCTTCATGTCACCAGAGAATCAGTCTGCATGTCATAGCAGAGAATCAGGCTTCACGTCAGCCACCACTGCAACAATCCATTGGCATATATTTAGGCCTAGCACACAGGCAGAGGAGAGAGGTCCCGTAACAGACAATCTGGCTTCATGTCAGCAGAGAATCAGTCTTCATATCATAGCAGAGAATCAGGCTTCACGTCAGCCACCAATGCAACAGTCCATTGTCAGATATTTAGGCCCAGCACCCAGGCAGAGGAGAGAGGTCCCGTAACAGAGGATCTGGCTTCATGTCAGCAGAGAATCAGTCTTCATGTCATAGCAGAGAATCAGGCTTCACGTCACCCACCACTGTAAGAGTCCATTTTCATAAATTTAGGCCCAGCACCCAGGCAGAGGAGAGAGGTCCCGTAACAGACGATCTGGCTTCATGTCAGCAGAGAATCAGTCTGCATGTCATAGCAGAGAATGAGGCTTCACGTCACCCACCACTGCAACAGTCCATTTTCATAAATTTAGGCCCAGCACCCAGGCAGAGGAGAGAGGTCCCGTAACAGAGGATCTGGCTTCATGTCACCAGAGAATCAGTCTGCATGTCATAGCAGAGAATCAGGCTTCACGTCACCCACCACTGCAACAGTCCATTGTCATAAATTCAGGCCCAGCACCCAGGCAGAGGAGAGAGGTCCCGTAACAGACAATCTGGCTTCATGTCACCAGAGAATCAGTCTGCATGTCATAGCAGAGAATGAGGCTTCACGTCAGCCACCACTGCAACAATCCATTGGCATATATTTAGGCCTAGCACACAGGCAGAGGAGAGGTTCATTCAACTTTGGGTAGCCTTGCAATATAATGGTAAAATGAAAATAAAAATAGGATTGAATGAGGAAGTGCCCTGGAGTCCAATAATATATGGTTATGGGGAGGTAGTTAATGTCTAATCTGGACAAGGGACGGACAGGTCCTGTGGGATCCATGCCTGGTTCATTTTTATGAACGTCAGCTTGTCCACATTGGCTGTAGACAGGCGGCTGCGTTTGTCTGTAATGACGCCCCCTGCCGTGCTGAATACACGTTCAGACAAAACGCTGGCTGCCGGGCAGGCCAGCACCTCCAAGGCATAAAAGGCTAGCTCTGGCCACGTGGACAATTTAGAGACCCAGAAGTTGAATGGGGCCGAACCATCAGTCAGTACGTGGAGGGGTGTGCACACGTACTGTTCCACCATGTTAGTGAAATGTTGCCTCCTGCTAACACGTTGCGTATCAGGTGGTGGTGCAGTTAGCTGTGGCGTGTTGACAAAAGTTTTCCACATCTCTGCCATGCTAACCCTGCCCTCAGAGGAGCTGGCCGTGACACAGCTGCCTTGGCGACCTCTTGCTCCTCCTCTGCCTTGGCCTTGGGCTTCCACTTGTTCCCCTGTGACATTTGGGAATGCTCTCAGTAGCGCGTCTACCAACGTGCGCTTGTACTCGCGCATCTTCCTATCACGCTCCAGTGCAGGAAGTAAGGTGGGCACATTGTCTTTGTAGCGTGGATCCAGCAGGGTGGCAACCCAGTAGTCCGCACAGGTTAAAATGTGGGCAACTCTGCTGTCGTTGCGCAGGCACTGCAGCATGTAGTCGCTCATGTGTGCCAGGCTGCCCAGGGGTAAGGACAAGCTGTCCTCTGTGGGAGGCGTATCGTCATCGTCCTGCCTTTCCCCCCAGCCACGCACCAGTGATGGACCCGAGCTGCGTTGGGTGCCACCCCGCTGTGACCATGCTTCATCCTCATCCTCCTCCACCTCCTCCTCATCCTCGTCCTCCTCGTCCTCCAGTAGTGGGCCCTGGCTGGCCACATTTGTACCTGGCCTCTGCTGTTGCCAAAAACCTCCCTCTGAGTCACTTCGAAGAGACTGGCCTGAAAGTGCTAAAAATGACCCCTCTTCCTCCTCCTCCTCCTCCTCCTCCTGGGCCACCTCCTCTTCCATCATCGCCCTAAGTGTTTTCTCAAGGAGACATAGAAGTGGTATTGTAACGCTGATAACGGTGTCATCGCCACTGGCCATGTTGGTGGAGTACTCGAAACAGCGCAACAGGGCACACAGGTCTCGCATGGAGGCCCAGTCATTGGTGGTGAAGTGGTGCTGTTCTGTAGTGCGACTGACCCGTGCGTGCTGCAGCTGAAACTCCACTATGGCCTGCTGCTGCTCGCACAGTCTGTCCAGCATGTGCAAGGTGGAGTTCCACCTGGTGGGCACGTCGCATATGAGGCGGTGAGCGGGAAGGCCGAAGTTACGCTGTAGCGCAGACAGGCGAGCAGCGGCAGGATGTGAACGCCGGAAGCGCGAACAGACGGCCCGCACTTTATGCAGCAGCTCTGACATGTCGGGGTAGTTGTGAATGAACTTCTGCACCACCAAATTCAGCACATGCGCCAAGCAAGGGATGTGCGTCAAATTGGCTAGTCCCAGAGCTGCAACGAGATTTCGCCCATTATCACACACCACCAGGCCGGGCTTGAGGCTCACCGGCAGCAACCACTCGTCGGTCTGTTGTTCAATACCCCGCCACAACTCCTGTGCGGTGTGGGGCCTGTCCCCCAAACATATGAGTTTCAGAATGGCCTGCTGACGTTTACCCCGGGCTGTGCTGAAGTTGGTGGTGAAGGTGTGTGGCTGACTGGATGAGCAGGTGGAAGAAGAGGAGGAGGAAGCCGAGAAGGAGGAGGTGGCAACAGGAGGCAAAGAATGTTGCCCTGCGATCCTTGGCGGCGGAAGGACGTGCGCCAAACAGCTCTCCGCCTGGGGCCCAGCTGCCACTACATTTACCCAGTGTGCAGTTAGGGAGATATAGCGTCCCTGGCCGTGCTTACTGGTCCACGTATCTGTGGTTAGGTGGACCTTGCTACAGATGGCGTTGCGCAGTGCACACTTGATTTTATCGGATACTTGGTTGTGCAGGGAAGGCACGGCTCTCTTGGAGAAGTAGTGCCGGCTGGGAACAACATACTGTGGGACAGCAAGCGACATGAGCTGTTTGAAGCTGTCTGTGTCCACCAGCCTAAATGACAGCATTTCATAGGCCAGTAGTTTAGAAATGCTGGCATTCAGGGCCAGGGATCGAGGGTGGCTAGGTGGGAATTTACGCTTTCTATCAAATGTTTGTGAGATGGAGAGCTGAACGCTGGCGTGTGACATGGTTGAGACGCTTGGTGACGGAGGTGGTGGTGGTGGTGTTGGTGGTACATCCCCTGTTTGCTGGGCGGCAGGTGCCAACGTTCCTCCAGAGGCGGAGGAAGAGGCCGAGGCGGCAGCAGCAGAATAGGCCGAGGCGGCAGCAGCAGAAGAGGTAGCAGGGGGAGCCTGAGTGACTTCCTTGGTTTTAAGGTGTTTACTCCACTGCAGTTCATGCTTTGCATGCAGGTGCCTGGTCATGCAGGTTGTGCTCAGGTTCAGAACGTTAATGCCTCGCTTCAGGCTCTGATGGCACAGCGTGCAAACCACTCGGGTCTTGTCGTCAGCACATTGTTTGAAGAAGTGCCATGCCAGGGAACTCCTTGAAGCTGCCTTTGGGGTGCTCGGTCCCAGATGGCGGCGGTCAGTAGCAGGCGGAGTCTCTTGGCGGCGGGTGTTCTGCTTTTGCCCACTGCTCCCTCTTTTGCTACGCTGTTGGCTCGGTCTCACCACTGCCTCTTCCTCCGAACTGTGAAAGTCAGTGGCACGACCTTCATTCCATGTGGGGTCTAGGACCTCATCGTCCCCTGCATCGTCTTCCACCCAGTCTTGATCCCTGACCTCCTGTTCAGTCTGCACACTGCAGAAAGACGCAGCAGTTGGCACCTGTGTTTCGTCATCATCAGAGACATGCTGAGGTGGTATTCCCATGTCCTCATCATCAGGAAACATAAGTGGTTGTGCGTCAGTGCATTCTATGTCTTTCACCGCTGGGGAAGGGCTAGGTGGATGCCCTTGGGAAACCCTGCCAGCGGAGTCTTCAAACAGCATAAGAGACTGCTGCATAACTTGAGGCTGAGACAGTTTCCCTGGTATGCATGGGGGTGATGTGACAGACTGATGGGGTTGGTTTTCAGGCGCCATCTGTGCGCTTTCTGCAGAAGACTGGGTGGGAGATAATGTGAACGTGCTGGATCCACTGTCGGCCACCCAATTGACTAATGCCTGTACCTGCTCAGGCCTTACCATCCTTAGAACGGCATTGGGCCCCACCATATATCGCTGTAAATTCTGGCGGCTACTGGGACCTGAGGTAGTTGGTACACTAGGACGTGTGGATGTGGCAGAACGGCCACGTCCTCTCCCAGCACCAGAGGGTCCACTAACACCACCACGACCATGTCCACGTCCGCGTCCCTTACTAGATGTTTTTCTCATTGTTATGGTTCACCACAACAACAAATATATTATTTGGCCCAATGTATTGTATTCAAATTCAGCGGGATATAAATTTGAGGCCTAGTATTTAGGCGCTGGGTGACCGGTATGGATTTAGTGACAGAATTAGACTTGGAAATGCACAGAAGCGTGTGTGTGAAGTTATTCTGAATGACCCTATGTGCACCTTGAATATTATATACCCTTTTTGGGATAGATTTCAAATAGCTCTGATATAGCAGGAACCACTAAATTATGAAATTGCTAAATTGGGAATTGTATTTCAACCCAGAACAAAAAATGTGCTTTGACGGACACTAAATATCTTGCCCAGCAACAACAGTACAGCGGTAACGAGAGATTTAGCAGGATATAAATTTGAGGCCTAGTATTTAGGCGCTGGGTGACAGGTATGGGTTTAGTGACAGAATTAGACTTGGAAATACACAGTAGCGGGTGTGTGTGAAGTTATTCTGAATGACCCAATGTGCACCTTGAATATTATATACCCTTTTAGGGATAGATTTCAAATAGCTCTGATATAGCAGAAACCACTAAATTATGAAATTGCTAAATTGGGAATTGTATTTCAACCCAGAACAAAAAATGTGCTTTGACGGACACTAAATATCTTGCCCAGCAACAACAGTACAGCGGTAACGAGAGATTTAGCAGGATATAAATTTGAGGCCTAGTATTTAGGCGCTGGGTGACAGGTATGGGTTTAGTGACAGAATTAGACTTGGAAATACACAGTAGCGGGTGTGTGTGAAGTTATTCTGAATGACCCTATGTGCACCTTGAATATTATATACCCTTTTTGGGATAGATTTCAAATAGCTCTGATATAGCAGGAACCACTAAATTATGAAATTGCTAAATTGGGAATTGTATTTCAACCCAGAACAAAAAATGTGCTTTGACGGACACTAAATATCTTGCCCAGCAACAACAGTACAGCGGTAACGAGAGATTTAGCAGGATATAAATTTGAGGCCTAGTATTTAGGCGCTGGGTGACAGGTATGGGTTTAGTGACAGAATTAGACTTGGAAATACACAGTAGCGGGTGTGTGTGAAGTTATTCTGAATGACCCAATGTGCACCTTGAATATTATATACCCTTTTAGGGATAGATTTCAAATAGCTCTGATATAGCAGAAACCACTAAATTATGAAATTGCTAAATTGGGAATTGTATTTCAACCCAGAACAAAAAATGTGCTTTGACGGACACTAAATATCTTGCCCAGCAACAACAGTACAGCGGTAACGAGAGATTTAGCAGGATATAAATTTGAGGCCTAGTATTTAGGCGCTGGGTGACAGGTATGGGTTTAGTGACAGAATTAGACTTGGAAATACACAGTAGCGGGTGTGTGTGAAGTTATTCTGAATGACCCAATGTGCACCTTGAATATTATATACCCTTTTAGGGATAGATTTCAAATAGCTCTGATATAGCAGAAACCACTAAATTATGAAATTGCTAAATTGGGAATTGTATTTCAACCCAGAACAAAAAATGTGCTTTGACGGACACTAAATATCTTGCCCAGCAACAACAGTACAGCGGTAACGAGAGATTTAGCAGGATATAAATTTGAGGCCTAGTATTTAGGCGCTGGGTGACAGGTATGGGTTTAGTGACAGAATTAGACTTGAAAATACACAGTAGCGGGTGTGTGTGAAGTTATTCTGAATGACCCAATGTGCACCTTGAATATTATATACCCTTTTAGGGATAGATTTCAAATAGCTCTGATATAGCAGAAACCACTAAATTATGAAATTGCTAAATTGGGAATTGTATTTCAACCCAGAACAAAAAATGTGCTTTGACGGACACTAAATATCTTGCCCAGCAACAACAGTACAGCGGTAACGAGAGATTTAGCAGGATATAAATTTGAGGCCTAGTATTTAGGCGCTGGGTGACAGGTATGGGTTTAGTGACAGAATTAGACTTGAAAATACACAGTAGCGGGTGTGTGTGAAGTTATTCTGAATGACCCAATGTGCACCTTGAATATTATATACCCTTTTAGGGATAGATTTCAAATAGCTCTGATATAGCAGAAACCACTAAATTATGAAATTGCTAAATTGGGAATTGTACTTCAACCCAGAACAAAAAATGTGCTTTGACGGACACTAAATATCTTTCCAAGCAACAACAGTACAGCGGTAACGAGAGATTTAGCAGGATATAAATTTGAGGCCTAGTATTTAGGCGCTGGGTGACAGGTATGGGTTTAGTGACAGAATTAGACTTGGAAATACACAGTAGCGGGTGTGTGTGAAGTTATTCTGAATGACCCAATGTGCACCTTGAATATTATATACCCTTTTAGGGATAGATTTCAAATAGCTCTGATATAGCAGAAACCACTAAATTATGAAATTGCTAAATTGGGAATTGTACTTCAACCCAGAACAAAAAATGTGCTTTGACGGACACTAAATAACTTTCCCAGCTACAACAGGACAGCGGGTAACGAGAGATTTAGCGGGATATAAATTTGAGGCCTAGTATTTAGGCGCTGGGTGACAGGTATGGGTTTAGTGACAGAATTAGACTTGGAAATACACAGTAGCGGGTGTGTGTGAAGTTATTCTGAATGACCCTATGTGCACCTTCAATATGATCTACCCTTTTAGGGATAGATTTCAAATAGCTCTGATATAGCAGAAACCACTAAATTATGAAATTGCTAAATTGGGAATTGTATTTCAACCCAGAAGAAAAAATGTGCTTTGACGGACACTAAATAACTTTCCCAGCTACAACAGGACAGCGGGTAACGAGAGATTTAGCAGGATATAAATTTGAGGCCTAGTATTTAGGCGCTGGGTGACAGGTATGGGTTTAGTGACAGAATTAGACTTGAAAATACACAGTAGCGGGTGTGTGTGAAGTTATTCTGAATGACCCAATGTGCACCTTGAATATTATATACCCTTTTAGGGATAGATTTCAAATAGCTCTGATATAGCAGAAACCACTAAATTATGAAATTGCTAAATTGGGAATTGTACTTCAACCCAGAACAAAAAATGTGCTTTGACGGACACTAAATATCTTTCCAAGCAACAACAGTACAGCGGGTAACGAGAGATTTAGCAGGATATAAATTTGAGGCCTAGTATTTAGGCGCTGGATGACAGGTATGGGTTTAGTGACAGAATTAGACTTGGAAATACACAGTAGCGGGTGTGTGTGAAGTTATTCTGAATGACCCAATG
Source organism: Bufo gargarizans (assembly GCF_014858855.1). Taxonomy (NCBI): domain Eukaryota; kingdom Metazoa; phylum Chordata; class Amphibia; order Anura; family Bufonidae; genus Bufo; species Bufo gargarizans. The sequence goes on along the minus strand of NC_058081.1, from coordinate 566,939,710 downwards.
TGCACCTTGAATATTATATACCCTTTTAGGGATAGATTTCAAATAGCTCTGATATAGCAGAAACCACTAAATTATGAAATTGCTAAATTGGGAATTGTACTTCAACCCAGAACAAAAAATGTGCTTTGACGGACACTAAATAACTTTCCCAGCTACAACAGGACAGCGGTAACGAGAGATTTAGCGGGATATAAATTTGAGGCCTAGTATTTAGGCGCTGGGTGACAGGTATGGGTTTAGTGACAGAATTAGACTTGGAAATACACAGTAGCGGGTGTGTGTGAAGTTATTCTGAATGACCCTATGTGCACCTTCAATATGATCTACCCTTTTAGGGATAGATTTCAAATAGCTCTGATATAGCAGAAACCACTAAATTATGAAATTGCTAAATTGGGAATTGTATTTCAACCCAGAACAAAAAATGTGCTTTGACGGACACTAAATAACTTTCCCAGCTACAACAGGACAGCGGTAACGAGAGATTTAGCAGGATATAAATTTGAGGCCTAGTATTTAGGCGCTGGGTGACAGGTATGGGTTTAGTGACAGAATTAGACTTGAAAATACACAGTAGCGGGTGTGTGTGAAGTTATTCTGAATGACCCAATGTGCACCTTGAATATTATATACCCTTTTAGGGATAGATTTCAAATAGCTCTGATATAGCAGAAACCACTAAATTATGAAATTGCTAAATTGGGAATTGTACTTCAACCCAGAACAAAAAATGTGCTTTGACGGACACTAAATAACTTTCCCAGCTACAACAGGACAGCGGTAACGAGAGATTTAGCAGGATATAAATTTGAGGCCTAGTATTTAGGCGCTGGGTGACAGGTATGGGTTTAGTGACAGAATTAGACTTGAAAATACACAGTAGCGGGTGTGTGTGAAGTTATTCTGAATGACCCAATGTGCACCTTGAATATTATATACCCTTTTAGGGATAGATTTCAAATAGCTCTGATATAGCAGAAACCACTAAATTATGAAATTGCTAAATTGGGAATTGTACTTCAACCCAGAACAAAAAATGTGCTTTGACGGACACTAAATAACTTTCCCAGCTACAACAGGACAGCGGTAACGAGAGATTTAGCGGGATATAAATTTGAGGCCTAGTATTTAGGCGCTGGGTGACCGGTATGGATTTAGTGACAGAATTAGACTGGGATATGGCCAAAAAATAACCACACTATTGCTGGTTAAATGCACTTGGTGACGGGCGCAGCTTGCCCCTGATGTAGTATATGGCCAAAAAATGAACAGACTATTGCTGGTTAAATGCACTTGGTGTCACAGCTTGACCAACCACACTACTGAGGGTTAAATGCACTTGGTGACGGGCGCAGCTTGCCCCTGATGTAGTATATGGCCAAAAAATAAACAGACTATTGCTGGTTAAATGCACTTGGTGTGACAGCTTCACCCTGATGTAGGCTTTAGCCAGAAAACAACCACACCATTGAGGGTTAAATGCACTTGGTGACAGGCGCAGCTTGCCCCTGATTTTGTATATGGCCAAAAAATGAACAGACTATTGCTGGTTAAATGCACTTGGTGTGACAGCTTCACCCTGATGTAGGCTTTAGCCAAAAAACAACCACACCATTGAGGGTTAAATGCACTTGGTGACAGGCGCAGCTTGCCCCTGATTTTGTATATGGCCAAAAAATGAACAGACTATTGCTGGTTAAATGCACTTGGTGTGACAGCTTCACCCTGATGTAGGCTTTAGCCAAAAAACAACCACACCATTGAGGGTTAAATGCACTTGGTGACAGGCGCAGCTTGCCCCTGATTTTGTATATGGCCAAAAAATGAACAGACTATTGCTGGTTAAATGCACTTGGTGTGACAGCTTCACCCTGATGTAGGCTTTAGCCAAAAAACAACCACACCATTGAGGGTTAAATGCACTTGGTGACAGGCGCAGCTTGCCCCTGATTTTGTATATGGCCAAAAAATGAACAGACTATTGCTGGTTAAATGCACTTGGTGTGACAGCTTCACCCTGATGTAGGCTTTAGCCAAAAAACAACCACACCATTGAGGGTTAAATGCACTTGGTCGCAGCTTGTGCTGGCGCACCACAAGACACAAAATGGCCGCCGATCACCCCAGAAAAATGTGACTGACAAACGGTCTGGGCAGCCTAAAAACAGTGAGCAATTGAGGATCAGCAGCTCAATGATCCACAGCTGCAGATCGATCAGTTAATCAAGTCCTTTGGAGGAGTTAATCTGCCTAATCTCGCCCTACTGTCGCAGCCGCAACCTCTCCCTACGCTAATCAGAGCAGAGTGACGGGCGGCGCTATGTGACTCCAGCTTAAATAGAGGCTGGGTCACATGGTGCTCTGGCCAATCACAGCCATGCCAATAGTAGGCATGGCTGTGATGGCCTCTTGGGGCAAGTAGTATGACGCTTGTTGATTGGCTGCTTTGCAGCCTTTCAAAAAGCGCCAAGAAAGCGTCACAAAAGCGCCAAGAAAGCGACGAACACCGAACCCGAACCCGGACTTTTACGAAAATGTCCGGGTTCGGGTCCGTGTCACGGACACCCCAAAATTCGGTACGAACCCGAACTATACAGTTCGAGTTCGCTCATCCCTAGTTATCGGTATTTTATTTTATTTTTATAAAATTTAACTTTTATTAGTTATTTATTTAATATATTGTGAGCATTTATATCTAACCTACTGACTTAAAAATCTCCACATTGGACCCTTAGTGTGCTGAATTGGTGTTGGTTTTCTTCTGGTGCTAGCTAATATTGCAGTAGCAGCTTGTTGTTGGGCTTTCTGTCTTTTGACTAGATGCTTCTGTATGCACTCTCTGGGCTAACTGTAATAACACTGTTGTTTCTTATACTGCCTGCTAGCTTTTCCGTGTCTATACTTTCAGACACATTTGTAACATATTACTCAACTCTATGGCTGTAATGGTAGCTGTTCAATCGCTACACTTTCTGCCCACTAGATACTTTCTTTTACTTATTCAGATACCTTGCTTGGTTTCTAATAGCGGCACAGTCACTCACTAAGCTACCTAATAGCTACTCGGTAGTTTGCACACTAATGCTCGGTCTGCTGTGATCTAAAAACCTAATCGCTGCCCCCCGACATGTTTCGCCATATACATGGCGTCTTCAGGGGATCGGGCAGTCTGCGCAGAGGTTGGTGTTGTTGGATTAAAATTCACTGGAGAGATTGACAAAAACAGACTCAATTTTTGGGATGTAGCTCTCAGCCTTTCAGAGGATGGAATTATAATAACAAAAATCTATAGAAAGCCCATGTCAAGCAACAGTCTCCTCCATTGGTCAAGTTACCATCCAACACCCCTGAAAAGAGGAATCCCAGTAGGCCAGTATGTTAGGGCTAGAAGAAATTGTTCAACAGAGGATGGTTTCGAACACGAAAGCAAAATATTATATCAAAAATTCTTAGAAGTAGGATATCCAAAAGGCCGGATCCGGAATTAATTGCCATTGAAAGGCATTATTCAGGATCGAGCCTTAAGCTAAACAGTGTTTCGCCGCATTGCCAGATCCGACGTTTAGCTTTTTCCGAATGGTTACCATGGCTGCCTGGACGCTAAAGTCCAGTTTGCCATGGTAAAGTGTAGTGGGGAGTGGGGGAGCAATGCACTTACCGTTCGTGCGGCTCCTGGGGCGCTTCAGAGTGACGTCATGGCGCCCCATGCGCATGGATGACGTGATCGCATGGATGGTCATTCTGGAGGGCCCCGGGAGCCGCACGGATGGTAAGTATACTGCTCCCCCGCTCCACACTACTACTATGGCAACCAGGACTTTAATAGCATCCTGGCTGCCAAAGTAACACTGAACGCATTTTTAAGACGGATCCGTCTTCAAATGCTTTCAGTTCACTTGCGGTGTTACAGATCCGTCAGGCACTTCCGGCAAATGGAGTACACGATGGATCCAGTTAACGCAAGTGTGAAAGTACCCTTAAAGGGAGTTGTGCAGCACTAGACGTTTTTGCAAAACTCACGTGTTCTCACAATGTTAATTATTTAAATAAACCATCCATTTTGAAAAAGCTATTTTGCATATTTCAAATTAATTTCCAAAGCTCCAGCAATAAATGGTTTGATATCTGTTAAATTTCCCTAACTCAGGGCTGCATTGGCCCGTAGGTCCTGGGACAGCGCAGCATCAGGTGGCTAAAGCTGTCTCTCTCTGCTCTGCTATAACTCTGGACCCTCATCAATATTCACCCCCATTTATTCTCACGTTCATTGGCCCTTTACGTTACCGGACTGGAGGGGTGAGGTTTAGTGCAATGTTGGCCTGCCTATTTTTTAAAATTTAAACAACTTTTTAAACATTACTTATGCAGCCAGTGACGACACACGGCTACCTCAGCAACGGAAGAGGAAGATTTGTTTACCTGCAACGGACCCTCTACATCAGTGTGGAGTACAATCCACTTGTAAGCTGTTTAAAAGTGAACAGTTTAGCCAAAATGCATTTTAAATGGTTAAGTATCCATTCCAAAGGCATTAATTTACCCCCGTGCAGGCTCTGGAAGCAGGTTCATTTTGCTCTGGAGGCGGACACCAAAATGTAGTTAGCAGCATTTTAATGTCCGTCTAACGATGCGTAGCCAAATTGGTCAGTCCTCACTTACAATGATTGTTGCCAGATCTGTTTTAGGGTCCATTCACACGTCCATAGTGTATTGTGGATCCGCAAATAAATTGCAGATCTGCAATAGACCTGGCCGGCACCCCCATAGAACTGCCTATTCTTGTCCGCTATTGCGGACAAGAATAGGACATGTTTTCTATTTTTCCTGAGCCGCGGACCGCAAGACTGTGTGCTGTCCACATCCATTCCAGCTCCATAGAGAATGAATGGGTCCGCACCCGTTTTGGATAATTGCAGAACAGGTGCGGACACATTCTACGGACGTCAGAATGGAGCCTTACTGAGACAATCTGGTGCAATTAGAAAGGGATCCACCTCCCATTGAGTTCCTGTGTAAGTCAAAAATAATTTTGACGCATGATATTGAAATTTATGTATTTTATGTTATTTTTTTAATAAAAAAAAAAAAGCATTAGTTGGACAAGAAAGTGCAAATGGACATATTCTGAAGGGATCCTAGTGTTTGCTATATAGGTGCGGAACCATCTGTGCAGATACAAGACTTTACCCCGCCTAACGTAGGTGTGAGAATAGCCTTCCTTTTAGTGCTACTGTCACTGACATTCGCTGTGTTCTAACATCATGTACCTAAAACTTTGCATTTTCCACTTAATTCAAGAAGCATGTTTTGACTTCTATTGAGCCTCCATAATATGTTACTTGGCCTCTTTGATCAGGTGGGGCTTTTGTCCCACACCTACATCCTCAAGCCTCAGGCATATTGACGGACTCACAAAAATCAATAGAGAGCAGGCAAAGCTCGGGTTGTAAAGCTGTTCCTCTTTTTGTTTGAAATCTGGCACATGTGTTGGCCATTTTTTTTATTTTTTATGGCCCGATAAGACTAGCACTTATGCACCAACACAAATCACCTTCTATGTAGGCGCTTGCCTAATGTGCATATATACAGTGGTCCTAAATGCATTTAGTTTCAACTTTGTTCCTATACTGTATTTCACGGTGTTTTGTGTATTTTGATTTAAGTTTAACGTATGTATTTGTTATTGCTTTAGTATGTATTTTTGACAATTTTTTTTTTCTTTATTAAAAACCAATCACAGGCTATATTGTAATGGATGTTATTCTGTTACAAAGGTATCTCAATCTACAGTCTGAAAATCTAATTATCCCCAGATTACGGAAAAAGAGACGTTTTCAAATCAGATTTTCTTTATATTCCACACCGGTTGATAATTTTTAGCAAACCTTTAGATTAAATGAAGAAGCTTTTTTTGAACTTTATGAAAAAATAAAACCAATCATAAACAACACAACAAATCGATCCCAAGCTATAAGTGGAAAACTCAAACTATTATCTGTGTTGCATTTTTTGGCCACTGGAAACTTCCAACACTGTATGGTCGTTTTGGATTCAGCCAGGCAGCATTTTCAAGAATACTCCACTGAGTAAAAAAGGCTATTATTTTGGTGTGTAAAACATATATTCACTTTCCAACATCACCTGTGGAAATTTCAAAAATCAAACAAGATTTTTTTCTCAAGGCTGGATTTCCAAACATAATTTCATTAATAGATTGCACTCACGTTGCTCTTATACCACCCAGTGATGTGGAGATGATCTACCGCAATCGTAAAATGTTCCACTCTATTAATGTCCAAATGTGTTGTGGCCCCAATATGGAGATCACTGATGTTGTTGCCAAGTTTCCTGGAAGCACACATGACGCATTTATTTTGCAAAATAGCTGTTTGGGAACAAAGTTAATGGATGGTGATTTTGGAAATGGCTTATTATTGGGTAATTAGATGAGGGGCACTCCGTATCAGGGAACGATATTGGATGATATTAATTTAATGTCAACACATTATCATACATAAAACTGAATTAATTGCACATAAAAATCCATAGAACTAAAATACATAAAAGATATATAAGAAAAATAAAAAATAAAAAACAGCAGCAGTAAGTCCTGAGAAGCTAATAATAATGGAGTTCATCAAGCATCAGAAAATTCATCAAGCATCAAGCATTGGTCAGCCTGCAGTCCATATAATCCGACCTGCAATTGGTCCCCTTATAATATAAAATTCCAATGTATCCAGAGGACGGAATGAGATGTCACACTGACCAGTTTAAGATGTCCAGCTATAAGCAATAAATCCCTGATGTCCCAATAGAGAAGGTATTCCGCTACAAATAATAAGTAGGAGCCGGATCTCTTACCTCTGTATCAGCTCCGCTCACATGGAGACTCGAGGTCGCATCCGAGTGCAGCTACGTGGCGTCCCACGTGGTGTAGAGTCAGAACGTGACGTCTCACGTGACTCACCAGCTGAAGTTATCGTAGCTTCTTTCTTCGGCGCTTCACAAGCAGCGCCTCTATCACGGACTGTCTATGCAGCACAAATCCCGACCGATGTGATCACTTGTTAGTCACTCGTGGTATCCGGGAAAAGGAAGAACGCTCACTGTCCCACACTTGCCCAGACGCGTTTCAGGGTATACACCCCTTCCTCAGTGGTGAAGGAGGAAGGGGTGTATACCCTGAAACGCGTCTGGGCAAGTGTGGGACAGTGAGCGTTCTTCCTTTTCCCGGATACCACGAGTGACTAACAAGTGATCACATCGGTCGGGATTTGTGCTGCATAGACAGTCCGTGATAGAGGCGCTGCTTGTGAAGCGCCGAAGAAAGAAGCTACGATAACTTCAGCTGGTGAGTCACGTGAGACGTCACGTTCTGACTCTACACCACGTGGGACGCCACGTAGCTGCACTCGGATGCGACCTCGAGTCTCCATGTGAGCGGAGCTGATACAGAGGTAAGAGATCCGGCTCCTACTTATTATTTGTAGCGGAATACCTTCTCTATTGGGACATCAGGGATTTATTGCTTATAGCTGGACATCTTAAACTGGTCAGTGTGACATCTCATTCCGTCCTCTGGATACATTGGAATTTTATATTATAAGGGGACCAATTGCAGGTCGGATTATATGGACTGCAGGCTGACCAATGCTTGATGCTTGATGAATTTTCTGATGCTTGATGAACTCCATTATTATTAGCTTCTCAGGACTTACTGCTGCTGTTTTTTATTTTTTATTTTTCTTATATATCTTTTATGTATTTTAGTTCTATGGATTTTTATGTGCAATTAATTCAGTTTTATGTATGATAATGTGTTGACATTAAATTAATATCATCCAATATCGTTCCCTGATACGGAGTGCCCCTCATCTAATTATACAAATTCTTTATCTTCTGTGCGGTCTGGGTGGACCGAGAGGTGAGCACCCTGTCCACACAGCAAACAGGGTGAGCCGCTGGTTTATAGCATTTATTATTGGGTAATGTAATGTTTTTAAATTTGCTCTTATCCTTTTTTTTATTTTTTTATTTTTTTTTTAGAATCTAATATTTTTTTGTAGAGATTATGAAATTATATATAGGTTTCTTAATTAAGTTAACAATGTTTTTTAGCATACACAATTATTGTTTTTTAAAATATATATATTTATTTATTTCCCGAAAGGAGACAATGGATACAGCCTGAAAACATGGCTAATGACGTCATATTTGAATCCAACTTTGGAAGCGGAAAAAAGATTCAACAAAGCACATAAAAAAACTAGGGGAATGATTGAAAGAGTTTTGGGTGTTTTTTGAAAAGTAGATTTCGTTGCTTAGATATGACCGGTGGTGCACTTTTGTACACTCCTGAATTTGTGTGCAAAATTATTGTAGCTTGTTGTATATTACACAACTTGGCCAATAAATTTAATTTAGATATTGGTATTGCAGAAAATCTACGAGAGGAAATAAGTAGTCAAGGTATACAACTTGTAGAAGGGAATGATGATGGTTATGTTGTTAGACGTGAAATTACACAATCTTTTTTTGGTTAAATCATTTTTTTTTATTTTGTTTTCAAATTGAAACTTTGGTTACATAATTTGTTATTTAATAGACTTGAAATTATATTTTTGCTTCACAATCAACATGTTTGCAATGTGATTTTGTTCAACCATTTTTTTTCCTTAAATTTGATATTTTATTTAGTACAATATATATCAATATTTTTAAACAGTATATTGTTTATCAAATGTTTGTTAGTTTTGTCTTTTTATAAAAATGTAACTAATTTGTATTCGATTGTTTTGTGTATATACAAACCTTTCACAATTCGTTTTTTCTAATCTAATTATTCATTTGTCACAATTGTTTGATTAAATTAAACAAAATCATTTTCTGTGGAACCAAATTGTTTTTATTTTTTGATACACACTTAATGACATTTTACATTGGATAATTCCAACCCAAAGCATTTTGACAAATCAAAGAATACACTTAGGCAATTTAGACAATTACTCAATAAAATAAATTTTAGTAAATTGGCCACAAAGAACGGGTCTTACGCCCACACCTAATTTTAGGCTATGGCACCCGTGCAGAGTTAAATGCACTTATGCATCATTAACTACAACAGTCCTGGACTGCTTCTCCCAAAGAGGCACAGCAAACATGCCAAGAGGGGACCTCACTTAGTTAAAATGAGCGTTTGTCCTATCAGTTCTCCTACTCCATTCTAGAAGCTGTTAAAAACTAAAGGGACACTTTTGGCAGATTACTGAGCATAACAGAGCCCACAAGCCCCATAGACTATAATGGGGTGCGTTAGTTTCTCTGAAATTGAAAGTGTTTTTTAATGGGTTAAAAAAAGCATGCACTACTTTTGTATCCGCTCCCAAATCATCTTCAGAGTCTAATCCAAATGCAGCCTCTTACACTCTATGGGGTCCCTAAGCTGCTTTTTGTTCAGTTATGTTCAGGTTCCGTCCTTTACATTTTCCGGCTACTATAACCCTGGGTTCACACCTGAGCATTTCTGAGACGCGCGTCTTATGTGCGTTTTTATGCGCGTTTTTTGCCATAGTAAATGCGCGTGTTGTCCAATGAGCAAATATCCCTGTCTATATGAAGTTTGGCCAATCATAGGGCATTGTAGGTGTTGGACCTTTTCCAGCATGTTGCTAAATCCAAAGCGCGCGTTCGAACGCGCATTTTCAGTGTCAAAAACGCGCAAAATACAAGAGTTGCGCGTTCCCATTGAAGTCTATGGGCCAAAACGCGCGTCAAACGGCCAAAAAAAGCTTAAGAACTTGTTTATGCGTCGGGCGTTTTTCAGCGCATTCGAACGCGCTGTAAAACGCGAAAATGTGAACCAGTCCCATAGGGAAGCATTGGTTTGCATCGGTTATGCGTTTTACAGCGCATTCGAACGCGCTGTAAAATGCACAAGTGTGAACTTAGGGTCAGGCATTAAGCGAACTGAAAAGGCAGAACACTGTTGTGAACTCTGGCTTAAACTTGTCAAATTATCAATATTACTCTGTCCTACTAGAGACATGTTGACGTTGCAGTGCCTGCCAATCTGCTGCCACTATAAACGTGAAAATGGGCATGGATTATCAGACATAAACGTTTTCTGGCTGCTCCAAAATTAAGGCAGGGAGATAACCTGCTGTACCCATCTAAAATTGAATTAGATTCCAAATGCCTCAGACCACATCACAGCAACAAACATGACTTAATACAACTTAAATTGAACAAATGGATGCAGCACTTTGTGTCCATATCCAGCTTGCCATATTTATTTTTCTGAAACCATAACTGTCCCAATTTTTTAATTTGGATCCAACAAAAAAATGAGCCAAGTAGTCCAAATGACTACTTGTTGAACATTTTTCTATTGATCAGATCTATGCTTTTTCACATGACTCTTTTTTTCCTTGGATAATTCTTTTTTCACCTTCAACAGATACTTTCCCTTATCAGACCCTTTGTTGGAAATATTTGTCTGTTTAAGGTTTTTTTGGCCTTTTTTTGTTGTAGAGGGTTGAGGAACACTGCTTTCCAAATTTGAAAAAAGACTAACACTATCTTCTTGGTACAATGACTGCTGGGAAACACTGAGGTTCAATGGTTCATCTTCAAGTTCACTAACATCATATACAATAGATGTTGATGGGCTTGAATCACTGGTTCGTGGCCTTTTTGGGGAAGTGCTATGTTGTTCCATTATGTTACGCATTTTCGTAACCTCCCTAAAAATTCCATTTACTGAAACATTCAAATCGGTTCTTATATTTTGCAGTGAATTTGCTATGTCTCTTTGGGTTTGAATCAGTTCATTATAAAACATTTGTGTTGCATTCATATACCTATTTAGTATATTTCTTGAATTTTCTTCATGCACTGGCTGTGGATTGTGTTCCTCCTGTCTAGTATCAAAATTGTTGTTGTCTACATTTGGGGAAGAATTTTCAGCAGCATCACAAATTTCCAATTCTTCTTCCAAGTTATCCGTTATTTGTGTTTCTAAATAATTAAAACATTGAAATTTAATATTTATATTTACATTTTTAATGCTTTTGGTTTTGTCATTTTTTAAATTTGGGTAAATATAGAAATCATTAGAATATATAACATGACATTTTTTTTAAATAAACATCAAACTTTACAGTTCAAGTTAATGTTTTTTTTTCAAACAAATTATTATTTTTTTAAATAAATTTTTAACATTAAAGATGATAAATCTACCTTCTTGCAAATCCAAATCCATTGTATCCATGTTTCCAATGCCAGATATTTGCTCTTTACGATAGGTGTTAGCAATTAGTTCCTCAATTTCATTCAAACAAGTTGTATTGCATGGACCACCTCCAGTTTGTTTAACCATTTTTTGAATTTTTGACAATTTTAATTTACAAAGTCGACGACAATCATGCCATTTCTTCTTTAAATCAGATATAGATCTCTTCTTAATTCCTAAACTGTTGATTTGTACCCCAATATTTGCCCAGATTTTATTTTTTAGGGCTAATGGAAGACGATCAGCGTTTTTGCCAAATAATGAATCATAGTTTGATACCACCTGTAGAAACAAAATAAATTTTTTATTTAAATAAAATAATTGTCAATTTTTAATTCCCCAAAAATTATTATTTTCTTTGTTTAATTTTTAAAAATGTTAAAAAAGTTATTTTGGAAAATTCCAATATTTAATATAATATTATGAGAGATTCACCATAGCAATGAGACAAGCAGGCACAACATTTATGCAATATTGTATTACCAAAGGTAACTCCAAAAATTTTTGCCTAACCTTTGACAAAATCTATTACGCTTCAGTTTGTCAAATGAGGAGGAAGAGTAATAAATGTTTCAAACGCTCTAGGAATATAGGGGATAATGAGTAATAAGGACACATGCACAGAGCCTTTGCACATTTGTGGCTGTCTAACGGTGTAGAAGGGTCCATTCACACATGGGCCATTTTGTTTTTGGGCGGCATGGGATTGCAGACGAAATCATTTCTATGGTGCAGCACGATGTGCTGCCTAGACACAGAATTGCGCATTGTTACTTCTGGTTCTGCAATTTCTCTGCTTCACAAAAATTAACATGTCCTATTCGTGTCCACAATTGGGGACATGAACAGGCATATTCTATTAGTGGCAGTGATGTTCTGTGAGCAAAATGTGGATGGTACATTACCGTTGTCTGTGTTTTGTAAATGTTCTGATCAGTTGATCCACAAAAGACGTTATGGACATGTGATTGGACCCTTAATTGCATATTTTTCCTAAACAACACCAACCATGTTATCCACTATCCATCCATGTATATTAAAGTCCTTTGAAATTAGACTTGACAATTAATCTAAAATTAAAATATTTTTAGGCTTAGTATTACACACCACATGAATGTGCCCTTAAGGCTAGGTCTACACGACGACCTTTGTGACGCGCTTTTTTTTTTTTTGGGCCAAAGTTGGCCAACAAATTTTAAAAAGACAGTCTATGGTGTCGCACTGCGAGGCCACAGTCGGAAACAATCCATTTGAGCTGCATTTTTCTGCAACTGTTGCGTCGCAGTCGTAGCATGTTGCATGTTGCATGTTGCAGTGCGACACCATAGCCATTATAAAAAATGTTGTGCGCCAAAATGTTGCACTCCAAATGTTGCAGTGTAGTTGTGCACTATCTGTTGCGCAACTTATTTCCGCGCTACAAATGTCGTGTAGACCTAGCCTTATCCGCAAGTGAATGCCCCACAAACTCTTGACATAATTAATGTTTCAAAGGCCCGCATTTATACATATATTTTAAATGTAATATATTGACAAATACACACTTTTTTTTATCTACAGATAATGATTCCAATTTTTGTTTACCTTTTCCACTAATATTTTTTTTTCTTCATCTGTGAAATCTTTTTTCTTCGCTTTTCTGTAGTATTCACAGGCACCTGATTGTCTGACGAATCTCTATTTTCGACTTCTTCCAAATCGGGTATTGTTGAAGCATTGGTTGTAGGGACAATACTTTGGCTTGTAGATGCTGTTACTTCAGGATTGGAATCATTACTAACATGTCGACTAAGCTGTGGTCCATAATTTTGGAGAAATTTGACAAACAGATCATTCATCTTCGATGGATCCATGTTTGCCATGTTCTCTTTCTATGTACTGCAGGGAATGAAGGTCTAGCTGCGACTTTTACCTCACATTCTTATGTTTATGCGACTTTTTAAACAACAATATATATCATTGCGACTTTTTAGTAGTCGTTTCTTAATGTTGTGCAACTTTTTTTTGTTATCTAACCAACGTGCGACTTTTTATGCATTTTAGATGCGACTTTTTAAACAGATGCGACTTTTTAAATCAGATGCGACTTTTTGCAAAAGATGCGACTTTTTCAAACCATTTTCAAAGACAAAAACCGACTATAGGCAAACCACATTTATCACCGTCTTAAAGGGACAATAATAAATCTGACTTGGCAAAAACTGACTTTAGCCATATGTGAAAGTGGAGTGAGCTGTCAGAGTAATGATATATAAAATGGAAAACAATTTTTTATTTTTATTTTTTTACAAGAAAGGCCCAAGTTTTTCATTTTTACAAGAGGTAATCATCCCACAATTTCATACCCATTTTCTCCTAAATACAACACCCCATATGTGGTCGTAAAGTGTCGAATGTGCCCACACCGCAGGGCTCAAAATGGAATGAGTGCCATATGCATTTGAGGCCTAGTTTGGTGATTTATACAGCATTATGGCTCATTCACAAGACTGTATTTATGTGTCCGCTGCGCAATTATGCGGAATGGATGCGAACCCATTCATTTCAATGGGGCTGCAAAAGATGCGAACAGCACACCGTGTCCTGTCCGCATCCGTACTTCTGTTCCGTGCCCCTGAAAAAAGATAGAGCATGTCCTATTCTTGAAGATTTGGCTTTTTTATCATATGGCTGGCTATGTGCTTTCTGCATTTTGCCGGTTTCCTTGTTTTGCGGATCTGGAATTTGCGGGACGCAAAACATACGGTTGTCTGAATGAGCCCTTAACCGACAACTGCTGAGGCTCTGAGGTTAAATAAAAAATAAAAAAAACCAAGAAGTGACCCCATTTGAGAAACCATGCCCCTCGCGGAATTTACCAATGGGTGTTGTGAGCATTTTGACCTAACAGGTGTTTTGCAAGATTAATTTACAGCAGAAGGTGCAAACTGAAAAATTGCAATTTTTCCACAAATTTAGGCGCCCAATATGTTATGCCCAGTATATGCCAGTCTGAAATGCTTGTGCTTCTTGGTTTTATAATCACCCTACATGTGGCCCCAATCTTTTGCCTGGACATACCACAGGGCTCAGGAGTAAAAGAGCACCATGCAAATTTGAGGTGCAATTTGGTAATTTATGCATCTTGTGCTGACTTCTCCAGAGGTTCTGGGGTAAAATAATAAATGCACCCCTGGGAAGTAACCCTATGTAGGAAACTATACCCCTCACGGTATTTTTCAAGGGGTTGAGTGAGCATTTTGACCCCACAGGTGTTTTTCAGAAATTAAAGGGGATGTCCGCCTTAGTTATATTGACAACCTATCCTCAGGATAGGTCAATATCAGATCGGCACCCCCACCGATCAGCTGTTTGAAGAAAAGGCTGCGCCTTTACAAGCGCTGCCTTCCCTTAATTGTTTGCCTACTCACCATCGCAACCGCAGCGGTGAGCCGCTGTTCTGCCAGATTCCTATACTTTGGCAGAATGCTATACCGGGAAGTGATGCGGCCGCACCGGAATCAACTGGGGGAGGGTGTGTGTGGATCTGCGCAAGCACAGATCCACTTGTTTCGTAAAAGTAATTGCACCACTGCAGGAGAAGCACCTACTTCATTTGCATGCTCAAAACCATACACTGCGCGTGCGCACTCAGGGACCGCACTCAACTCTGCTATGTGGTGACCCCCCACCCTAATATCCTGCACTCAGCTCTGCTATGTAGTGAGGCTAAACTGCTCCAGATGATGTATCCGCGCGTGCGCACTCAGGGGTAGGGAGATCTGATTGAGCATTCTGCACTGAAAAAACTACCTACCCCTGAGTGCGCAGGTGCGGTGTACGGTTTCAAGCATGCAAATAAAGTAGGTGCTTCTCCCGTGGCGTTGCAATTATTTTTACGAATCCAGTGGATCTGCACTTGCGCAGATCCACACACACCCTCCTCCGGCTAATTCCGGTGCGGCCGCGTCACTTCCGGGTATAGCATTCGGCCAGGTATAGGAATATGGCAAATGTAATTAAATTAAAGGGAGTCTGTCATCACAGTTTCACCTTTTTAACCCTTCCCATAGCTTTCTAGCAGCATTGCAGTTGATAAAAACGTTACCTTTATAAGCAATCGTGGACTTATAAAACTGGCAAAAATCATCTTAGTAGGATATGCAAATGATGGCTCGCAAGTGCCCAGGGGCGGCGTCAACCTCGTAGGTGCCCAGGCAGCTCTGCCTTATTGTCGCTTCTCCCCGCCCAGTCTTTCCCTCTGCCCGCCCATCCTTTCCCTCTGCCCGCCCATTTTCTTACTTCTTCTCTCGCCTGGTACGGCATTAATTACCGTGATGCTGTACCAGGAATGGACATTGCAGTGCTCATGCGCCGGCCGACGGATTCAGCGCGCAGGCGCGGAATCTCTGCGAGAGAAGAAGTAAGAAGATGGGTGGGCAGAGGGAAAGGATGGGTGGGCAGAGGGAAAGACTGGGCGGGGAAAAGCGACGATAAGGCAGAGCTGCCTGGGCACCTGCAAGATTGACGCTGCCTCTGGGCACTTGCGAGCTCTCATTTGCATATCCTACTAAGATGATTTTTGCCAGTTTTATAAGTAAACAATTGCTTATAAAGGTAACGTTTTTTATCAACTACAAGCAGAGCCCTTGTAGCACGGTGGATTTTTCTACTGGAGTAGGGTTCCCACCCCTTTCACTAATAAATTCAAAGACTCCAGTCAAGTTTTATGCGAAGTGCAATTTTTGTTTATTTAGCAAACAGTGGATGTTGCTACGGCAAAGTAAATGGTGACGTTTCGGCACATCCGTGCCTTCATCAGACTGTAGCAAAAAGAGGAGATATATCAATAAATAAACGTACAGTAAGTGTATCAGGTATTTACATCAGCATACATGATAGCGACTGTATTTTTTCAAAGTATTTGTTTCTCTCAGTTTTACAAACACGTAATTGTAGAGATAGAAATAATGATTTACTTGGGAATGATAAGCAAATCAAGAAAGTCAAAAAACAAGTAAAAAGGATAAAAAACAAAAAGAAAAAAGAAAGAAAAGAAAATATATGAAAGGGTTCTGCTGTTGCAGTTCAAGGCCATAAACCAGGTCAATATTGGTAAGGACACAGTCATTGGCAGTCATCCTCCTATAGAAGAGCAGTCATATCTGGGGTGTATTAAGTAAATACGGAAATCACAATGGAAATTACTATTAAGACCACAGGTGACAGTGTTTTCATCAATCTATTGCGGAATAGAGGATTCAAATAATCAAACAAAGGTTGCTGGTGGATTCTATTTATCACTATATGCCAGCAGATGGATACAGAGAATAGTGGTCCAGATACTCAGGAGAGACTTACCCAGTGCCGTTTTACTGCGTCTACACCTACGTCTGCACCTGAGATCTTCTGCACCACAAGCGGCACTGGGTAAGTCTCTCCTGAGTATCTGGACCACTATTCTCTGTATCCATCTGCTGGCATATAGTGATAAATAGAATCCACCAGCAACCTTTGTTTGATTATTTGAATCCTCTATTCCGCAATAGATTGATGAAAACACTGTCACCTGTGGTCTTAATAGTAATTTCCATTGTGATTTCCGTATTTACTTAATACACCCCAGATATGACTGCTCTTCTATAGGAGGATGACTGCCAATGACTGTGTCCTTACCAATATTGACCTGGTTTATGGCCTTGAACTGCAACAGCAGAACCCTTTCATATATTTTCTTTTCTTTCTTTTTTCTTTTTGTTTTTTATCCTTTTTACTTGTTTTTTGACTTTCTTGATTTGCTTATCATTCCCAAGTAAATCATTATTTCTATCTCTACAATTACGTGTTTGTAAAACTGAGAGAAACAAATACTTTGAAAAAATACAGTCGCTATCATGTATGCTGATGTAAATACCTGATACACTTACTGTACGTTTATTTATTGATATATCTCCTCTTTTTGCTACAGTCTGATGAAGGCACGGATGTGCCGAAACGTCACCATTTACTTTGCCGTAGCAACATCCACTGTTTGCTAAATAAACAAAAATTGCACTTTGCATAAAACTTGACTGGAGTCTTTGAAGTTTTTTATCAACTGTAATGCTGCTAGAAAGCTATGGGAAGGGTTAAAAAGGTAAAACTGTGATGACAGACTCCCTTTAACCCATCCCAGTCACTTCTATGGGACAGCTCTTTCCTATACACTTAAATAGGAAAGAGCTGTCCCATCGAAGTGAATTGGACGGCTTGCTTGTAATTACACCTACGGGCCGCTGTAGTTGCGACAGCGAGCAGGCAAACAACAAAGAGAAGGCAGCACTCTGCGGCCTCCTCTTTAAACAGCTAATTGGTAGGGGTACCGGGAGTCGGACCCCCTTGATCTGATATCAATGACCTATCCTGAGGATAACTCATCAATATAAGTAAAGAGGACAACCCTTTTTATGAGAATGAGACTGTGCGAAATATGCTGTGCCCAGCTCATCTGAGAGACACAATGCCCTTAGTGTTAGGTCTCATGCACACGACCGTAGTTATGGTCCGCATCCGAGCCGCAGTTTTTGCAGGTCGGATGCGGACCCATTGCTGTCTACATCCGTTGCTCCGTTCCGAGGCCCGCAAAAAAAATATAGCATGTCCTATTCTTGCCCGTTTTGCGGACAAGAATAGGCATTTCTACAATGGGCCGCCCGTTCCGTTCTGCAAATTGCGGAAGGCACACGGGTGGCTTCCCTTTTTTGCTGATCCGCAGTCTGCGGACCCTAAAAAACGGCTCGGTCGTGTGCATGAGGCCTTATTAGGTGGATTCTACTGGGTACTGAAATGCCATAAATATGGACATAAAGTGTTGTTTAGGTACACTGCAGGGTTCAAAAGGGAAAAAACACCTTTTGGATCTTGCAGTGCAGATTTTGATAGAATAGTTTATGGACTCCATGTTGCTATTGAACAGCCTCTAGGGTACCAGGACAGCTATTTTATGAGACCCATACATTTATTTTTCTCTCAACGGTGCTGTGTTTGGGCTTATTTTTTGTGTGATGAGTTACCATCATCATTGGCTCTATTTCGCAGTATATATGACTTTTTGATCACTCTTTATTTTGCTTTTTGCGAAGTAGGAGAAAGAAATAAAGTACAACATGCAGGAAAAATAACATGTCATCTTTATTCTGCTGGTCAGTACGATTACAGAGATACCAATTTTATATACAGTATATTTTTTCTTACATTTTCCCACTTTTTTACAAGGCAGTTTTGAAAAAAAAATATCTTGTTTTTGCATTGCAAATTTCTGAAAGCCATATAATTTTTAATCTTCTGGCGCTGGTCTTGTTCGGGGGCCTGTTTTTGCGGGATGAGGTGACATTTTCATTTGTACCATTTCGGGGTACATATGACTTTTTGATCGTTCAGTATTACACTTTTTGTGGGCCAGGTGACCAACAAATTACTGTTTTGGCATTTTTTTTTTTTTTTTACAGTGTTCACCTGACGGGGTAGATAATGTGATATTTTTATAGGGACATGCATATTACAGACACAGCAGTATAATCTTAAATGATCATAGCACTCAACACAGTGCTTGTCTGGTTCTGTTCCTGGCTCCACCTGCACTTGTAGTATTTGTACAATTAGACAGCACTCCAATTGGTTAGTGAGATAATTAGTGAATTTTATTCAGCCGGACATGATGGTGCACAACAATAAAATATGGCAACGTTTGGGCTAAATTATAGCCCTTCATAAGGCTGGTGTACAGAAGAAAAAAGAAATGAAAAATGGATCAGTCCGTGATTTGGAAACATGATTGAAAAAAGATTGAAAAAACTAAATAAAATGCATTACATAAATTCTGGTGTCACACTAATAATTTCATATAAATAATTGGTGACCTACCTGGACCACCGGGAATGAAAATATTCCCTCTCCCTTCCAGGATCATAAGCAAATGATCAAATGATCAAAAGCTGCAAACCACCAAGCAACTTTATACCTCCGAAAAAATATGACGTTATATAGTCTTACATCTCTCAGATACAACGAGGCCTTAAGACCTTAGAAAAGAAGGCATGCACTAAGAAGGTAAAACACAACATGTCTAAAGAACAATCATATGCTCTCACGAACTTAAAGGGGTTGTCCGGGTTCAGAGCTGAACCCGGACATACCCTTATTTTCACCCCTGCAGCCCTCCTGAGCCTGGCATCGGAGCATCTCATGCTCCGATGCGCTCCCGTGCCCTGCGCTAGATCGCGCAGGGCACAGGCTCTTGTGTTTACAATAACACACTGCCGGGCGGTAACTTCCGCCCAGCAGTGTGTTCGGTGACGTCACCGACTCTGAGGGGCGGGCTTTAGCTCTGCCCTAGCCGTTTTACTGGCTAGGGCAGAGCCAAATCCCGCCCATCAGTGCCGGTGACGTCACCGGGGTTCCTGTCAGCCCCATAGAGAGCCCTGGTACGTCACCGGAACTCAGAAAAATGCCTTTGCCCTGCGCGATTTAGCGCAGGGCAAAGGAGAGCATCGGAGCATGAACTGCTCCGATGCTCATGTCAGGGGGGCTGCCGGGGTGAAAATGGAGGGATGTCCAGGTTCAGCTCTGAACCTGGACAACCCCTTTAAGTAATGATAGAGACATAGTCATAAAACCAGTGGATAAGGGCTCGGGTATTGTA
Source organism: Bufo gargarizans (assembly GCF_014858855.1). Classification (NCBI taxonomy): domain Eukaryota; kingdom Metazoa; phylum Chordata; class Amphibia; order Anura; family Bufonidae; genus Bufo; species Bufo gargarizans. The sequence continues at coordinate 566,919,758 of NC_058081.1, read as the reverse complement.
GTAATGAACAGAACTAACTGCAGGGAGGAGATCCTACGCCAGTTGATGGATCGCAATACGGATTTACCCATAGACTGTCACCCCACCAGGGAATTTTCAAGGGAATTGTCGGTGATTATTGATAAAGCTCTTAATGATGTTCATACGGATGCTTCCATGTATGGACTGGGGGCTGTGCTGAGCCAAGTTGGGGAGGATGGAGGAGAGCACCCTGTTGCATACCTCAGTAGAAAGTTACTACCCAGGGAAGTGAGCTATGCGGCAGTGAAGAAAGAATGCTTGTCCCTTGTCTGGGCCCTAAAGAAGTTGAGTCCCTATCTGTACGGGCAGGAATTTTCCCTTGTAACCGAATCACAACCCATTGGTCTGGCTTAACCGGGTCTCTGGGGATAATGGCAGGTTGCTACGCTGGAGCTTAGCCCTGCAACCATACAACTTTACCATCAGTTACAGACCCGGTAAGTACAACGGCAATGCCGATGGGTTGTCCTGACAAACCGACCTCACTCCGTCTTCTTAGTTCCAGTTAACCTGAAAAGGGTCAAGCCGGGTCTACCAGAGTGTCCCACAAGGAGGAGGCCGTGTGACAGAACCATCTGTCTTTGGAATTGTATTGTATGTTATGTGAGGGTACCTAGCTATGCCATGGAGCCTGTTCATGAAATTAAAGACTTTGGCTCCATGTCGATTTTATTGTATTCGTGTAGTCTGAGTGCCATTCACCTAATAATATGCACTCAGACTTGAGCTATCTGGGGATATGTTAAATGTCTGTGTTTACTGTAAGGGTTGTGATATTGTATGTTCAAATGGTGATTTCTGTCCTGTTGTCCCCACGTGTGTATTGGCGATTTCCCTTTGTCTCGAGAGATAATTGAATTACTCCTCGGTTGCCTCCAGGGCAGAGAGGAGGAAACCATGATGCATTGTGGGGATGTATTGTGTCTGTGTATCCTGAATTGCTGCATATCTGTCCTGTATCACAGTCTTCCATCTGGTCCCCTAGGGGAGTGTCCACCAGATGGGGACCTGCATAAATACGGGCGGGTAGCCCTCAGTAAAGGTGATTCTGATTTACCCTCAACACAGAGCTTGGTCTCGTTTTTTTGGGGGGGGGAAGTTCTTCTAAACGGCAGTTTCACCCTCTCCTGCTGAGAGGATCGTAACGATCTGCTGATTACCGCACCCGAAATATATACATTACCCAAAGTTTACAAAAATCGTGAACACCCCCCAGGGAGACTTATAGTTGTTAGACTTATAGATGTTAGACTGCCTTTTAAGGCCTTAGGCTTAGAAAGGTAAATCCTTTATCCAGTATACCACAGATTTTTTAACTAAAATTCTGAACATCCATCCTGACTGGAATGATTGTTTCCTGGTCAAAATGGATGTGACCAGTTTATATACCAATATCCCTACATTACAACACTTTATTCTGTCTATATTATCTTTCGTGCTCAAACGCAATAATTTTCTCTTTGAGGATCAATTTTACTTACAGGCATCAGGGACAGCGATGGGTTGTAACGTCGCGCCTACGTTTGCTGTCCTTTACATGAACCTCTTTGAAGAAAAGGTGGTATACACACATCATTTGTTCAAAAAGCATGTCTTGTGTTGGGCCAGATACATTGATGACGTGTTCTGTGTTTGGCAGGGATCACAAGAAGACTTAATTAGCTTTCACGAGACCATTAATACAAGTGTGGACTCCATCTCTCTCTCTCTTAACTTCAGCAAAACAGAGATTCCTTTACTAGACGTCATCTTGAGGTAAGAAATGGTACTCTTGGGACTGATTTGTACAAGTAACCCACAGATAGAAATAGTTTACTCAGATTCAACAGCTACCACTCCCCAGGTTTGATTCATTCCCTCCCTCGGGCACAATTAATGAGGGTTAAAGGTATTGTGTCTGACACGAATACCATGGACTACAGAGTTTCCAAAATGTCACTCAAATTCCTCAAAAGAGGTTTCTCTAGGCACATACTTCAGTATCATTTACACAAAGTACCGGACCTGTCTAGAACCAATCTGTTGTCTCCAAGGCTGCATACTTCAGATTCTCAGAACAAACAAATACCATGTGTAACTACATTCTCTCACTCGAGCAATGATATTAAGAGAATTATTAACAAACACTGGCATATCCTGACAAGGAATCTTCCTAATATCGATGCTTATGTCATACAAAAGGGCGAGGAACAACAGGAGACATACTGGTCAGATCAGACCTGGGCTCTAACAAAAGACTACTATCACGGGCACCCCTAACAAGGGCACATACCCTTGTTTGGCATGTGCTCAATGTGGAAATGTCACAAAGGGTCCTACCTTCTCCCACCCCATAAACATCTGACTGGCTTGATCCCAAACTAAGGAGCATATGGTTGAGCTATATAAAACCCTAAGAGCTCTCCCTGACTGCTATGCCCATGCAAGGGTCTGAATGGTAGACGATTGCATGCCCATGTACCTAAGACTGTGTGACACCTGAAAACCCTATAATAGTGAGGGGACACGACCACCGACTCCCTGCACTTAATACGGACGGAGTCAGGGTCACCTAGATTCAAGCCAGCAAGGAAACACAAATGAAGAAAAAGACTTATCTTAGCAAACAGCAGCAGCAGCCTCCAGCAGTGAACACCTCATCCAGGAAGTAGTATAAACTGCAAAGTGAGGCAGTATGAGAGGGAATATAAAGGGAGACAATTATTCTAAATAGGTGACACCAGGGAGAAGGAAGGGAGATGACAAAGTGAAACAAAAACAAAGAACGTCATGCAAGAGGTAGAGAAGAACGTCTGCCAGACCTTCTCACAGAACTGGCGGTGACACCTTCTTTCCATAGGGCCGGAGTCGTTCAATAGCGAGTGGAGACTCCTGAAGTATGTCCCATGGTCCAATTTTCCTAGTTTCCATCTGAAGTGGTACCAATTTTTAATTATTACCAGGTTGTCATAACACCCAGGGCCATCTTAGTGTGATGTCACTTGAGGGTTATTAGATGGTCATCTTAGCATAAGGGGGTCCTTTTCCCTACATTAACATCTGGCCAGTCTTTTCTCCATTATCCCCTTTAGTCTAACCTAATACCCTCTTTGTGTCTCTTTCTCTCTTTGTTTTTTTTTCCCTTGTGGTTCTGATTAATTAAACTCACATATGCACGCTGTTCCTGCGTTCCCCATTCGGCTATTAAGTGAGCAAGCGATCAAAAAGGCGTATGCTCACCAAAATAGTACCAATCTAACCGTCACCTTATTCCTCAAAAAATTAGCCCCTACCTGAGACAATCACCCAAAAAAATAATATAACTATGGGTCAGAATATGGAGACACTAAAACATAATATATTTTTTTTTTAAAGCTGTTATTGTGTAAAACTTACATAAATAAATATACATATTAGGTATCGCCGCGTCCATATCGACTGGCTCTATAAAAATATCCCATGACCTAGCCCCTCAGATGAACACCGTAAATAATAAAAAGTAAAAACTGTGCTAAATAAACCATTTTTTGTCACCTTACATCACAAAAAGTCATATGCATCCCAAAATAGTGCCAATCAAACCGTCATCTCATCCCACAAAAATAAGACCCTACCTAAGATAATCGCTCAAAAACTGTGGCTCTCAGACTATGGAAACCGCATCCATTGCTCCGTTCCGTGGTTCGCCCAAAAAATATAACCTGTCCTATTCTTGTCAGTTTTGCGGACAAGATTAGGTAGTTATATTAATGGCTGTCTGTGCCGTTCCGCAAATTGCAGAACGCACATGGACGCAATCTGTGGACCACAAAACACACAACGGTCGTGTGCATGAGGCATTAATGTGGATTTCACCAGACATCCAGAGGGGAGAGGTTAGGGAGAGGGTGGGTGGAGTTCTCCAAATACTGGGGGTTTCTTCTGAACCATTTTTGTATTTTCTTTTCTTTGTACTTCTTTTCTATTTTGTTTGGAAACTGTAAAAGGATGTTTCACCTATGCTACTGTATTTACTGTTCTTGTCCAAATCTTGGTGAACCCAATAAAAATTTGTAAAAAAAAAAAAAAAGTACAATATTTTAGACTCATGTTGTCTTTGTCTAATCAGCTAATCAACACAAAACACCTGCAAAGGTTTCCTAAGCCTTTGAATGGTCCCTCAGTCTGGTTCAGTAGGCTACACAATTATGGGGAAGACTGCTGACTTATTCTGGAATTATCCAGAAGACATTAACACCCTCCACAAAGAGGATAAGCCACAATAGGTGATTGCTAAAGAAGCTGGCTGTTATGAGAGTGCTGTATCCAAGCATATTAATGGAGAGCTGAATGGAAAAAAAATGTGGTAGAAAAAGGTGCACAAGCAACTGGATGACCACAACTTTGACAGGCTGAAAGAGCCATTCAAGGATTTGGGGGTGATTCACAAGGAGTGGACGGTAGCTGGAGCTAGTGCTTTACGAGCCACAACCAGTGTTCCCTCTAAGCCTTGGCAGCTGCTGAGCGGGCTCGGCTCAGAGCTGGGCACAGCGCCATCAAAGGTGGGCAATAGGAAAACCTAAAATAATTATCACATTAAAGAGCATACAATGTAACCCCTGCATCATCCCGTACAATACAGTATAATCTCTACACCATGCTTTACAAAATGTATTATACTCCCTGCACCATGCTGTACAGAATACATTATAATCCTTGCACCATGCCGTACAATATACATTATAACCCCTGCACCATGCTGTAAAATATACTGTATAATCCATACACCATGCTGTACAATATACATTATAATCCATACACCATGCAGTAAAATATACATTATCATCCATACACCATGCCGTACAATATACATTATAGTCCATAGACCATGCTGTACAATATACAACATAAACCCACAGTGTAGGTGTTATACTGTATATTGAACGACATGGTGCATGGATTATAATGTATATTGTATAGCATGGTGCAGGGATTATAATGTATACTGTACAGCAAATGTATGGAGGTTACACCATGCCGGACAATATAACCTCTGAGGGATAGATAGATAGATATGAGATAGATATACCTATACACAGCCTATACCTAGGTACAGTCTAGACCTATATACAGCCTATACCTATATCTGCCCACCAGCTGTGTGGAGAAGGCCTCGGCAGAGGTGCACCCGACGTTTGCTCCTCAGGGTTTGTTGTTCTGCAGTCTGGGAAAGCTGGGTGAAGGTCAGAATGGCAGAAACATTGGCTTTCACCCAGCTTTTCTAGAAGCGGATAGAACTAAAGAAAAGAAATATAATTGCAGTATAGGCACACAGAGATTTGTGAACAGATATAGCAGAGCTGGCTTTGTAACTGGACTGTTTGAGCCCGCAGTGTCTGTGCTGTGAACAGTCGGTACATGTGGCTACAGTTCAATGTAAGGACACAGTAGGATTTCACCACAAGTTGTACCCCAACATATACAGTAAGCACCTGCCCTGCTGCACCTAACAAGATCAGCTCTGCAGAATCTAACAAGCTTGGCACTGCTGTACCTAACAAAGCTCAGCAATGCTGCATTTAACAAGCTTGGCCCTATTGCACCTAATAAGCTCGGCTGCACCTAACAAACTGCACCTAACAAGCTCGGCTCTGCTGCATACATCCCGTCCAAATATAGGACCGGTACCCTGGTCTCGTATGTGACAAACTCCACAAAGTGACTTTTCCTGGTAGGGAACAGACCTTACTGACCCAGAATGCCTGTTGTCACTGAGTGTGTCCAGTTTATGTTTCAATGATGTTTATTAAAGTTTTTCACAATAATAAGGCACACAGTACTTGTGCATAAAATGAAGGACGCAGCGTCCAGTCAAGTAGGTGTAAACAAATAATACAAAAAACAGAAAGACAAAGAAAAAAAAAAAATAATCAAAAATAAAGAAAATGTCAAGAAGTCAGGAGTAGCAGTCATGCAGTTCAAAATTGCATAAGTTAAGTCTCGGATGGCGATCATCAGAATAGAGCGAAACGGTTGGCCGAGTGAGGAGAAGATGACCAAGGTTCCCAGACATTCTCAAATATGGGAAATGTATCGGAGCGGATAGCTGACATCCGTTCGTATTGGTAGATCCTGTTAACCCTATCAATCACCGTTTGGTAGCTCAAATTAGAGGTACGCCACTGGGAGGCAATATGTATCCTTGTAGCAAGCAAGATGAACTGGGTTAACTTGAACCTAGCATTCGGTAGTTTAGATGGCTTGTCTCCAAGCAAAAAGACCGGGGGTGTAAGGGGGAGGGCGCGCCCCAACAAGGATGAGAGCAGATCACGAATGCGACCCCATAGTCTGGACACCATGGGACACGTCCACCACGTGTGGAACATCGTGCCCTCCTCCCCACAACCCCGGAAACAAGTAGAGGGGACCTCTGGGTACAAGTAGTGCAATTTGGCAGGAACCAAATATGTCCGGTGGAGAATTTTAATAGAGGTCTCTGCCAGGGTAGTCTGCCACGACCCTTTAGAGAGAGTGTGTCCAGTTTAATAAATATTAGCGCCCCCTTATTACTGTGGCGGTGTCAGAGTGACTGCTCTGGGACTGGATGTGAGGAATACATTAGGATTTCATGAACAGGGACTGCTCTGTCTCCTTCCTGCACCTGCACAGCAGTGAGATTTATGGTGCTGGGGGACATTAGCAGCGGGGCCCTTCTCTCCATCAGACTGCCAACGCTGCCCCCACGTTACCTCTGCCTGTGCACTGCTGCTCAGTCCTCCTCTTCAGTTAGAAAAATAAGGAGGAGGCAGCAGTAGCGCGGGAATATGTGGTAGGCGACGCCCAGCAGAGCCGCTCACGGAAGAAGGAAGTTTTGAAGAACTCATTAATAGTGTGGGAAAGTGTGGGCATTTTGCGGCGCCGAGCGAACTTATTAAACTTGTGAGCAGGGGCACAATAATTGCTGCGCGGCCACTAACACGCGCAGCCACCACATGCAGATGTATCCAAGACATAGGCTACAACTGTCACATTCCTCGTGTCAAGTCGCTCTTTACCCAGGGACAACGTCAGAAGCACCTGGGCTAAGGAGTAAAAGGACTGGACTGTTGCTCAGTAGTCCTAAATCCTGTTTGTTTTTAGATGAAAGTACATTTTTCATTTCATTTGGAGATTAAAGTTCTGGAGGAAGAGTGGAGAGGCTGACAGTCCAAGTTGCTTGAGGTCCAGTATGAAGTTTCCACAATCAGTGATGGTTTAGGGAGCCATGTCATCTGCTGGTGTTGGTCCACTGTGTTATATCAAGTCCAAAGTCAACACAGCCATCTACCAGGAAATTTTAGAGCACCTTATGCTTCCCTCTGCTGACAAGCTTTATGGAGATGCTGATTTAATTTTCCAGCAGGACTTGGCACCTGCCCACCCTGCCAAAAGTACGGTATCACTGTCAACCTCGCCTGACCTAAGCCCCATATAAAATCTACGGGGTATTGCCAAGAGGAAGATGAGAGACACCAAAGCAACCTGGGCTTTCATAAGACCTCAGTGCCACAGGCTGCTTGCCCCCATGCCACCCACATTGATGCAGTAATTCGTGCAAAAGGAACCTCGAACAAGGGCACATACTATACTACACGTATATAATTTTCAGTAGGCCAACATGTCTGTATTAAAATCGTTTTTTTTAGTTCATATAATATTCTAATTTTCTAAGATACTGATATTGAGTTTTCATTAGCTGTAAGCCATAATCATCGGTAGGGACTGACTGGGAACTTAAAGTGGTTAACTAAAAGTGGCCCCATGTTGTAGGGGTGTCCAAACTGGCAGAAGACAGGGCAACACAAATAGGCAAGGCCAGCAATACCATAGTGCAAAATACTGTCCCAGCAGAAACATACAGTATACCACAGAGCAGCACAATATACTGCCCTAAATGTTGTCCTTCTGTATTGGCCATCATTAGATGCTACTTCCTGTCCTCCTCCAGTTGTCTCTGATTAAAATGCAAGGCAGGGGGCTTAGGAGGTGAAATGTGGGCCACAGCAGTTGAATTCAGAGTGCATGTGTGGACGCTGATGGGCTACATGAGTTTCTGATTCTCACAGGATTAATTACCACTGAGAGCTCATTATGTACTTGGCTAGTGGAAGAGAGGAGGGCTTGGGTGGCTCCCTGGGCATCGACCCACCAGGAAATTTCCCTGTAAGGTCTATGACCAATCCGCCCCTCATTATTGGCATTAAAAGAAATAAAGGCTTGAAATAGATCACTTTGTGTAATGTATCTATCTAATTAGAGATAAGCAAATTTCTCAAAAATTTTATTCGGACAGTTTTTCAAAAAGATTTGGTTTGATCTGAATTTATTCACGGTGAATTACTTTAAAAAACGTCTATTTCCGGGCTTCAGAGAGCCTTGCAGTAACATGCATAGGGAGTATCCTGTGGTAGTGAAATAATACTGTGAGTCAGGATGATATGCAGATGAAAGGGGTCGCTCTTAGAATCACTGCATACTTTACTTATTTGTCACGGGGCCAAAACTGACCAAATAACTGGACGGGGCCAAAACTGACCAAATAACTGAAGTATAAACTCAGCCTTACATGTCAATGTTAGCGTCAAGAATAAGAGCAGTCCTTTTACATTGTCGTCAGCTGATTCCACATAGCTGTCTACAGAACCTATTCTATTAAACACTTATACAAGTAGCGCCCCCCTGATAGAGTGGAGAGGGTGTCAGCAGTAAGTTAGTGTTGACTCACTGATTAATTTGCCCTTCCTCTGATCCATCATAACAATAACCCCCAAAAAACGGATACTGTCTGTGGAGCATACGCCTTCACTCGGTCAGCATTTGCTCAATAATCCATCAGTATTGCTAATGCCAAAAAAGCAGGAGTGGATCTAAAACAGAGATGGCACATGAATGGAATATTTGCATGTCTTCTGTGTTTTGTACCCACTCCTGCTTTTGGTTAATAAATCATAAGCTGATTCTGATGGGACAATACAGGCCTTACAGCTACTACACAGACAGGATCCGTTGTACGTCTCATTTTTCCTTCCTTCTGACAGATCATAAGAAAGGTCAAATAAATGATGATGTCAGCCAGGCCGAAAGCCAAAATAGTGGACCAGTCATGAAGTGGGGAGGGTGGAAACAGCATGAGAAGTCCACAGAGTGGACCTATGACATAGTAGTGAAGTGGAAGCAGCATGAGGAGACCACAGAGTGGCCCAATGACAGGGTCTGGAGGTGGAAGCAGTATGAGGAGGCCACCGAGTGGCACAATGACCGAGTCTGAAGTTGGCAACAGTATGAGGAGGCCACCAAGTGGCAAAACGACAGTCTGGAGTTGGCGGCGGCAGCAACAGCATCAGGAGAAGGCCACCGAGTGGCACAATGACGGAGTCTGGAGTTGTCAGCAGTATGAGGAGGCCACTGATGTGGCAGAATGACAGAGTCTTGAGGTGACAGCAGTATGAGGAGGCCACCAAGTGGCACAATGACAGAGTCTGGAGGAAGCAGAAGTATGAGGAGGCCACCGAGTGGCATAATGACGGAGTCTGGAGTTGGCAGCAGTATGAGGAGGCCACTGGGTGGCACAATGACTGAGTCTGGAGTTTGCAGAAGTATGAAGAGGCCACCGAGTTGCACAATGACAGACTGTGGAGTTGGCAGCAGTGTGAGGAGGCCACCGAGACCAGACCCTAGATTAGAACCCAAAATTAATTTGGACCACACCAGAAAGGGGCGCCATTCTCATAGTGCCCCTCGCTACTTGCATCAAAAAGCAACAGCTAATCCTTTAGAATGTTCTTAAGAAAGCAAGATTTGGGAGGTACTATCTCTCTTTGGGGAGAGAGGGCCTTAATCGGTGTGAGGAGACTTATAGGCCATACATGCTCCTCTGGAATTCAGGGAAGAAAGGGATGCAAATGAGCTCTTAGCAAGCTCTGCCTCTAATGCCACCAGATGTAAGGCAGCTATCCTATCAGTCAATGTTTGACCCTTTAAATATGCCTCGAGACATAACTTGGATATTAAATAAGCTAGCACCTCATCTGCAGACAGCTGTTTTGGAGTGATTGCCTCTCATCAGTGTAGAACAGAGAGTACTGGCTTAACTGGGTGAGAAGCCTAGGTCAGGATTTGGGGGGTAGTATATCTACTTGGGGAGAGAGCGCCTTAGTCGGCGTGAGGACACATATCGGCCTTTCGTCTGGTGGCATTAGAGGCAGAGCTTATTAAAGGGGTTGTCTCACTACAGCAAGTGGCATTTATAATGTAGAGAAAGTTAATATAAGGCACTTACTAATGTATTGTTATTATCCGTATTGCTTCCTTTCTATACATGTCTCTTTCCGCGGTTACGACCACCCTCCAATCTAGGATTGGTGGCCATGCTTGCACACTATAGGAAAAAGCCCTGGACTATGTGCGTTCCTATGGTCCCGGCCACCAGAGAAGCCAGTGCTTTTTTCTTTAGTGTGCAAGTACGACCACCGATGCTGGATTGCAGGGTGGTCGTAACCATGGAAACGAGATATATAATGTGATGGAAAAATGAGTCTAGCAACCAAAGGAAGCTACAATAACAATATATTAGCAAATGCTTTGTATTAACTTTCTCTGCATGATAAATGTCACTTGCTGAAGTGCTAATTTGCATCCCTTTCTTAAGAAAGCAACACATGTTCTAAATCATTTGTCACATATTCACAGGACAAGTGATAAAGGTTTCATTGTTCAGAGGAGTTTGAATGGAATGGAGGTTTGGGATGCACCCGCTGCTTCAGGGTTGTAATCTGGGGATTCGGTGGGGGATTCAAAAGTGAGGTCTCCAGTGATCATACATTTATAACCTATCCCAAAATGTTTTTCATGTGAAAACCCCTTTAAGTATAAAAAGCAAGCAGAAGATGGAAAATAGCAACAAAAATGAACAAATGTCAAGTAACAAGTTGTAAAAACTCACCTACCCAGTTTTTAATGAAACATATTTCAATTTGCTCTAGAATACTGACGTGTGAATGAGGCATTACAATTATGCTTTGTGATTGTCTTCTGTAAGGTGCAATGTGACCGCTGAATCAAAGAAGTGACACATCTATGTGGAATTTGTTTCTAGCAATAAAGTTTATTGATTTTACTCACTTATATAGCAGTGAAATTTTCCTTAGCACTTTACAGGCATTATCATTGCTTGCTCCCCCAGTGGAGCTCAACATCAGTATGTCTTTGGCGTGTGAGAGGAAGCTGGAGTACCTTAAAGGGGTTCTCTGGGAATTAAGAAAATGAAAATACTTAAATATTACTTTATTATAAATATATTCCCAAATACCTTTCATTAGTTATATGGCTTGTTTTGTCTAGGGAGCAATCATTAGGAGAAATAAAATGGCCACCGTCCTATTAGTACACACAAAATCCATCCTAATCACACAGCAGCAAAAGTTAGTTCAGAGCTGCCTTATCCTCCTCTCTGCTCTACTTGTCAGGGATTATGATCCTGTATACAGATGATAAGATCTTCAGCTAAATCTCTGTGGGAATGGAGTTTATGAGGAGACATGAAGTAAAGAGGACGGACAGGACAGACTGTGGTAATGTGGGGCTCTCGTAATGGAGACTGCATGCAAGTGCTGCTACTCATTACCCCCACCTCCTCTCTGTACTTCATGTCTTCTCATGAACTCCATTCCCACAGAAATTCAGCTGAATATTTTATTAAACTGCATCCAGGATCATAATTCCTGACAAGCAGAGCAGAGAGGAGGTTGAGGCAGCTCTTTACCTTAGAGTTGTGAAGTAACTTGTCCTGCTGTGTGATTAGGACATGTTCTGTGTGGACTAACAGGACGGCGGCCATTTTATTTTATTTAACTTTTTTGCTGGAAGAACTGTAGCAGCATTATTAATATGGAGTGCGCTAAAGGGCATTATTATTCCTTGAGTCATTTTAGGGGAAATTATTTCTACTGTTGGTGCTATTTTTTTCATCAGTATAGTATTTCAGAGCATTGGGGAGCACAGCGGGCACAGTATTGGGGTTGCAGCAGGATTACATTGTAGGAGCACAAGGATGGGGAGTTTGTGTTGAGAAAATGGAGAGGATGATTGAAAAATAAAGAATCTAAGATGTGTGAGTCAAACTCTGCTGAGACAAGATATGGCTGAAAGAACTTGTCATAGCATTCTGGGATGAATGGAGAAGATGAGGAATGAGAATGTATACATCAGAGGAAATGTCACTGGTTGTAATAAGTTTGGTAGTGCTGAAAGACCAGGCAGTATGCTGCTGTGACCTGTACCTCACCTCCTTAGCCCCCTCCTCCATATCTTAAATAGAGACAACTGAAGAACAGACAGTGGCAGCTGGCGCTGGCCACCACAGAGGAGCAATTTCAGGAGAGGTGTTCTGTGCTGCTGGAGCAATATGTTTGACTATATTGTGGTATTTGGTTCCTCTGGGTTGGTATTTAGTGCTACATTGTGGATTTGGTTCTGCAGAGGAACCAAATACCAAAGTGCAGCACAATATACTGCCCCAGCAGAACTAAATGCCACGGTGAAGTACTAAATACCACAGTACAGAACAAAATACTACACCAGAAAACCAAATACCACAGTGTAGCACAATGTACTGTCTGAGAAGAAGTTCTGCTGGAGCAGTATTATGTGCTGCACTGTGGTATTTAGTTTTGCTGGGGCGGTATATTGTGCTGCACTTTAGTATTTAGTTCTGCTGCATTAGTTTCACCTTCTTGGGGCAACCCCACCTACTCGTTGGCCCCATCTTCTAACAATTTGGGCCTACATACACATGGCAACACATTATTTTATTTTTTTCCGGGGACACTTTAAATTCCCAGTGTACGCATTTGTTGATTTGTGGACATGTTGTAGATTTGAAAATCTGCAGCATGATTGTTATGTCACAGATTTGGTTCTCATATTCACCATATGGATTCTTGAGTCGCATCATGTGACTGTTGCATAACAGTCTTAGGCCTCCTGCACACGTCCGTATGGCTTTTTCAGTGTTTTGCGGTCCGTTTTTCACGGATCCGTTGTTCCGTTTTTTGTTTCCGTTGTGTTTCCGTTTCTGTTCCATTTTTTCCGTTCCGTTTTTCCGTATGGCATATACAGTATACAGTAATTACATAGAAAAAATTGGGCTGGGCATAACATTTTCAATAGATGGTTCCGCAAAAAACGGACCGGATACGGAAAACATACAGATGCATTTCCGTATGTGTTTAGTTTTTTTGGGCGGACCCATTGACTTGAATGGAGCTACGGAACGTGATTTGAGGGCAATAATAGGACATGTTCTATCTTTCAACGGAACAGAAAAAACGGTAATACCGAAACGTAATGCATACGGAGTACATTCCGTTTTTTTGGCGGAACCATTGAAATGAATGGTTCCGTATACGGACCGTATACAGAACGCAAAAAACGGACAGTAAACAGGGAAAAAAAACGGTTGTGTGCAGGAGGCCTTATGGTTGCTAAAGGTCCCAAAAAGCCAATCTAGGCAAATTTGGCTTTTCTATGCCAAAAAGGGTGGTGTTGATGTGAACTCTGCTTAGAACTGGATATTAACGGTGGGTTTGGGGCATGACCGGGCCGGGACTTAACATACTATATAAGGTCGAAAAAATACATTTGTCCATCCAGTTCTGCCTGTTAGCCTGCAAGTTGATCCAGAGGAAGGCAAAAAAAAGCCCTGTGAGGTAGAAGCCAATTTTCCCCACTTAAAGGGAGTCTGTCACCTCCATATGGCCATATACAGTGCTTACATAGCTCTGTAGCACACCTATACAGGATTGTCACGGTACCTTTGTTCTTTTCTTTAGACTTGCACAAGCAGGAAAAACAAAGTTAAATTCATATGCAAATGAGCACTCACAAGTGCCCAGGGGCGGCCTTCAGTGTGTAGGTGCCCAGGCTGCTCTGCCTTCTTTTCGCTTTACTCCTCCCTAGTCTCTGCCTTTGCCAGCCCTCCAAGTCCGGACCTATCGATGAGGCAAGAGACTTGGAGGGTGGGTAAAGGCAGAGACTGGGGAGGAGAAAAGTGAAAAGAAGGCAGAGCAGCCTGGGCACTGACACACTGAACGCCGCCTCTGGGGAAAAAAAATTCTTCCTGACTCCAATCAGGCAATCAGAATAACTCCCTGGATCAACGATCCATCTCTAGTAGCTGTAGTATTATTACACTCCAGAAATACATCCAGGCCCATCTTGAACTCTTTTAGTGAACTCACCATCACCACCTCCTCAGGCAGAGAGTTCCATAGTCTCACTGCTCTTACCGTAAAGAATCCTCTTCTATGTGTACAAACCTTCTTTACTTTAGTTGCCCTCCTCTGAACCCTCTCCAGCTCTACTATGTCTGCCTTGTTCACAGGAGCCCAGAACTGTACCCAGTACTCCATGTGTGGTCTGACTGGTGATTTGTAAAGTGGTAGGACTATGTTCTCATCACGGGCATCTATGTCCCTGTTGATGCAACCCATAATCTTATTGGCCTTGGCAGCATCTGCTTGACACTGGTTTCTACAGCTTAGTTTAGTGTTCACTAAAATTCCTAGGTCCTTTTCCATGTCAGTGTTACCCAGTGTTTTACCATTTAGTATGTACGGGTGATTTGTATTATTCCTTCCTATGTGCATAACCTTACATTTGTCAGTGTTAAACCTCATCTGCCACTTCTCTGCCCAAGCCTCCAGTCTATCCAGATTCCTCTTCCGTGTCAATTACTTTACACAGTTTAGTGTAACATAGTAACATAGTACATAAGGCCGAAAAAAGACATTTGTCCATCCAGTTCGGCCTGTCATCCTGCAAGTTGATCCAGAGGAAGGAAAAAAAACCCTGTGAGGTAGAAGCCAATTTTCCTCACTTTAGGGGAGTAAAAATTCCTTCCCGACTCCAATCAGGCAATCAGAATAAATCCCTGGATCAACGATCTCTCTCTAGTAGCTATAGCCTGTAATATTATTACGATACAGAAATACATCCAGGCCCCTCTTGAATTCCTTTATTGTACTCACCATCACCACCTCCTCAGGCAGAGAGTTCCATAGTCTCACTGCTCTTACCGTAAAGAATCCTCTTCTATGTTTGTGTACAAACCTTCTTTCCTCCAGACGCAGAGGATGTCCCCTCGTCACAGTCACAGTCCTGGGGATAAATAGATGATGGGAGAGATCTCTGTACTGACCCCTGATATATTTATACATATTAATTAGATCTCCTCTCAGTCGTCTTTTTTCTAAAGTGAATAACCCTAATTTTGATAATCTTTCAGGGTACTGTAGTTGCCCCATTCCAGTTATTACTTTAGTTGCCCTCCTCTGGACCCTCTCCAGCTCTGCTATGTCTGCTTTGTTCACTGGAGCCCAGAACTGTACACAGTACTCCATGTGTGGTCTGACTAATGATTTGTAAAGTGGTAGGACTATGTTCTCATCACGGGCATCTATGCCCCTTTTGATGCAACCCATTATCTTATTGGCCTTGGCAGCAGCTGCCTGACACTGTTTTTTGCAGCTTAGTTTGCTGTTTATTAAAATTCCTAGATCTTTTTCCATGTCAGTGTTACCGAGTGTTTTTCCATTTAATAAGTACGGGTGACTTGCATTATTCCTTCCCATGTGCATAACTTTACATTTGTCAGTGTTAAACCCCATCTGCCACTTATCTGCCCAAGCCTCCAGTCTATCCAGATCGCTCTGTAGTAGTATACTGTCCTCATTTTTGCAGTGTCATCTGCAAAAATTTGTATTTTACTATGCAAGCCTTCTACAAGATCATTAATAAATATATTGATAAGAATAGGGCCCAATACTGACCCATGAGGTACTCCAATCTGAGTGTGTACCATTAATAATGACCCTCTGTTTTCTATCACTGAGCCATTTACTTAGGCCTCATGCACTCGACCGTTGTTTTGGTCCGCATCCGAGCCGCAGTTTTTGTGGCTTGGATGCAAACCCATTCACTTCAATTCACTCAGTGTGCTGTCCACATTTGTTCCGTGGTCCCCCCAAAAAGTATAACCTGTCCTAGTCTTGTCCATTTTGCGGACAAGAATAGGCAGTTATATAAATGGCTGTCCGTGTTTCCGCAAGTGGCGGAATGCACACAGACGCCATCCATGTTTTGCGGATCCACAATTTGCGGACCGCAAAACACACAACGGTTTTGTGCATGAGGCCTTATCCACACACAGACATTTTCTCCCAGTCCAAGCATTCTCCTTTTATGTGGTACAGTGTCAAATGCTTTGGAGAAGTCCATATATACGACATCCATTGAGTCGCCACGGTCAAGTCTAGAACTTACCTCCTCATAGAAACTGATTAAATTAGTTTGACATGACTGATACCTCATAAAGCCATGCTGATATGGCGTTATTTGCTTATTTTCATTGACGTACTCCAAGATAGCATCTCTTAGAAAACCTTCAAACAGTTTACCCATGACATATGTTAAACTTACCGGCCTATAGTTTCTGGGCTCTGTTTTTGTCCCCTTTTTGAATATTGGCACCACATTTGCTATGCACCAATCCTTTGGAACACTCACTGTCAGTATAAAGTCCTTAAATATCAGAAATAAGGGTCTGGCCATGGCATTACTTAATTCTCTTAGGATACGGGAGTGTATACCATCTGGTCTTTTTAAGATGCCGCTACCTGGGTCAGACAGGGCACTTTTAACGGGGAATTAACTTTTACATTCTGCATTTCATCTAACAGTTATTTTTCTTCTTCAGGGAATACAGTGGAGAAAAAAGTATTTAATAGCTTTGCTTTCTCCTCATCGCTCTCTGCCACTCCCCCCTCATTACGCTGTAGAGGGCCGACACCTTTATTTATACTTTTTACCATTTATATAATTGAAGAACATTTTAGGGTTAATTTTGCTCTCTTTGGCAATTAATCTTTTGATCTCTAGTTTGGCTGCTTTTATTAGTTTTTTACATATTACATTTTTTCCTTATAGTTTTTCAGTGCTTCCTCGCCTCCCTCCTGTTTTAATGATTTAAATGCTTTCTTTTTGTCATTTATTGCTTTCTTTACAGTTCTATTTATCCACATTGGCTTCTGCTTGTTCCTTAATCTTTTATTCCCATAAGGTATGTACCTCTTACAATTAGATTTTAGGATGCTTTTAAAAATATCCCATTTTGTGGCTGTATTTTTATTTTTGAGGACTTTGTCCCAGTTAGTTAGGCCTATGGCCTCTCTTAGTTGGCTAAATTTAGCTTTTTCAAAGTTTGGTATTTTTGTTCCTCCCTGAGGAACACTCTTTGAATGATAATTGGAAGGTTATTAATTTATGGTCACTATTTCCCAGGTGGCCCCCAACCTGCACATCTGTTGTTCTGTCAGGTCTATTGGTTAAAACTAAGTCCAGTATGGCTGTCCCTCTAGTCGGGTCCTGAACTAGTTGTCTTTGGTTACCAGTTGTCTTTTATACGCTGACCTTGCAAGCGGTGCTTTACTATTGGAGCGATTAAATGTCTTTTTAGCGGTGTTGAAAAGAAGATTAGAGATAAGAAGGAAAGCCTTGGAGATTATGTGATGTGCCTGTATATCAAGCTGTGCTTGTGCTCCCAGTGTCAGCTAGCGGTCGTGTCTGGACCAGCAACCTAGCTGTTCTTGAATGGTTGAATCGATCTTCGACTTAGTTGCAAGTGACATCAGATACCCCAACCAAGAGTTGCTGGTGTCCTCAGACACAACGCTTAGTTGGCATGGCCCGGGAGCAGGCCCTCTGCCCTCACCTGTCCTCAATCTGCCTCTGTCCTTTTCTCTTCCCTCAGCCAGAGAAGTACTATATGTTGTGGGCTCAGCTCCACTACACAGCAAGGACAAGCTATAGAGGACAGTCAGCAGCTACTGCTCAGCCAAGATCCGGAGGAGACATCTGCCGCTTCCTCCGGTAGGCGGGCAAGTAGTGATGAGGAGAGTGGTGTGGGAGCTGGTGTTGCGAGCGGTCAGGCTCCTGGCTCAGAGACCGTTGAGGAGGACATCAGTGACGTGCAGACAGTACTTGAAGATGATGTAGCCGCAATTGGGAGCCGGGTGACGAAGGGGCTTCATCATCATCAAGAGAAGAGGATGGCAGCTTGCGCGTAAGGCAGTGGTAGAACCAGCAATTCAGTAGCGTGGACAGGGGTCAGCAAGGTGGCAGCAGTGGCTTCGCAGGAGCCTACTGGCCTGGAAAGTAGTGGTGGAGGGGTTCACGAAGGCAGTGGCGGTAGCAGTCAGTCAGTGCTGGGTGTTGGGGGTAAAATCAGCTACTCGGCGGTGTGGCAGTATTTTGTTAAGCCGCCGGGGGAGGTGAACATGGCCATTTGTCGAATCTGTGGGCAGAAGGTGAAGCGTTATCAGAGTGCCAATGTTGGCATCATGGCCCTGAGTCAGCAACATAAAGTGACCTGGGAAAACACTGGCTCCAATGTGGTGGTCCAGCCTGCCGGAGCAACCGCTGCATCACTCAGTGGCACGCACCCGATTTGAGGCAGTCAAGGCTCCACCACCTCAGCCGAAGGAAGTTGTCTGTCCTTTCCATCATCTACTGGTCCTGATGCTCCTCCTAGTCAGTCATTCTGTCAGCAATCGATCACCAAAGCAATTGCCAAGAAACAACAGTATGCGTGCACTCATCCAACGGCGCAGAAGGTGAATGTGCTCCTGGCTAAGTTACTGGTACTGCAGTCGCCCCCTTTCCAAGCGGTAGACTCTGCACCTTTCAGAGAACGAATGGCTTGTTCCGAGGCGAGGTGAAGAGTCCGAAGCTGTCATTTCTATGCGAAAAATGCAGTACCAACCCTCCACACATAAAGTGGATATAAAACGTCTACACACTCCTGTTAAAATGTCAGGTTTCTGTGATGTAAAAAATTAGACAAAGATAAATCATTTCAGAACTTTTTCCATCTTTAATGTGACCTATAAACTATACAACTCAATTGAAAAACAAACTGAAATCTTTTAGGTAGCGGTAAGAAAAAATATAAAAATAAAATAATATGGTAGTGTAAGATCCTCACCTGCTTTGCACTCCAGGGGAACCAAGAGGGGTCCTCGTGGAGTTGCGGGACAGGTTATGCGTGTCTCTGATGCACCAGCGCTGACCCCTTTGCGAGCCAGTGCGGAGATGCGTTCGCGTGGACATCGGAGGGGAGGACCGTCGGAGTCCCGGGGACAGAGTGGCCAGGCGAGTGACAAGACGCCGCGGCCAGGGTTGTCTCCGGTGTCTCCTGCGACTTCCGTTTCCGCATCTGGGTCCACGCGCTCGCATACTCGCGCTGAGTCAATCATGCGTCCGTGCGTACGCACGAGGGCAGGTTCGCAAAGGGATACACGGTCGTGAGTACGCGCTTCTTATGCACTTCGTCGACCAGTGGCGCATATTATACTGACTCACAAGAGCAAAGTGGATTAGGGAGCCAGCCATGGGTTAATCAACTTGTGATTGCCTTAGGCCTTGTACTCAGGTGCAGGGCAATTTGTTCACCTATGGTAGTGGACACTTGGCACCCTGGGATTGGTCAGCAGGCATTTAAAAGGAGGTCTCTCAGGGTGATCAGTGCCCACTGTTATTTTCCCTCAACCAGGTATAGGTCACAACTCCTAGTGACTGAAGGCTGCCAGGAACTTTGTCCTTACAGCAGACCCAAGATCTGGAGTGACTCGACTGCCAA
Organism: Bufo gargarizans; assembly: GCF_014858855.1. NCBI lineage: Eukaryota > Metazoa > Chordata > Amphibia > Anura > Bufonidae > Bufo > Bufo gargarizans. The sequence goes on along the minus strand of NC_058081.1, from coordinate 566,900,047 downwards.
GTGCACAGCATCATTCAGCACTGGTTGGGACTATTCCTGGAATCTCCTTGCCTGTTTTTTTGTTATTATTCCTTGTTACCAGCAAGTGTCCTGGACGTTTATGTTTCTGGTGAATAAACACCTTTTTGCTTTCATCACTGTTCTGTTTGTTGGTGCCTTGCATTACAGAACAGTGGGCCCAACTAACAGTTGCCATGGACAAGATCCAGCAGCAGCTGAATGAATTAACGGGAGCCGTTAACCTGCTGTTCCAACGACGCCCAAATATACCAGCAGCCGCTGCAGCGCAAATCCAAGAGCAACTGACAACTGTGATGGAGGAGGTTCAGCAGCTTATCCAGGGAACCTCAGCACTACCCGTCACTATCGCAAGGCATCAAACAGAACCTAAGATCCCTCTGTCTGACCCCTTCACAGGAGAGCGACAGGAGTTCTTAAACTTCAGGGACTCCTGTCTCCTTTATTTCCAGTTACGACCGATGGCTTCTGGCACTCTCAGGCAGAGAATTGGGATTGTAATGTCACTGCTACGTGGAGACCCCCAACGTTGGGCATTTAACTTGCCTCAAGACCATACAGCTTTTTCGTCAGTGGATGCCTTCTTCGAGGCTATGGCTGTGATTTACGATGACCTGGATCGTACTCGCACCGCAGAGACCAATCTTGAGCATATTCAACAAGGCCGCCGCCCAGCTGAAGAATACGCTGCAGAATTCAGGCGATGGGCAGCTTTCACCACCTGGGGCGACGCAGCCCTACGCCATCGCTTCCGTTTGGGACTTTCGGATGCGGTCCGGGATCTTCTTTTGGCCTTGCCTACCCCCTTCTCGTTGGAAATGGCTATCTCTCAGGCAATCGATGCCGACAGGCGAATCCGTGAGAGGCGAGTGGAACGGTCGTCTCGGTTTTCATCCTCTCGACCACATCCAGGGCCTCTAAAATCGGCCGAAGAGCCAATGGAGGTTGGATCCTCCCATCTCACACAGGCAGAACGAGCTTGTCGCCAACAGAAAGGCCTGTGCCTATTTTGCGGGAAGTCTGGACACCTCGTTAAAACCTGTCCCCTCCTGCCGGCGGGAAACGAATGAACCTAGGGGGCATAGAGGAGAACCCCCTAGGTGCTATTATCCCTCCTCCAAGCCGGGTGATGGTATCCATATCCTTACGGTGGCAAGACAAGGTCCATGAGTTGTCAGCACTAATCGATTCTGGGGCCACTGGGAATTTTGTGGACTCAACCTTGGTTCGTCGACTTGGCATCCCGTTGATCCAGCCGAAAACCACCATGTCAGTGACCGCGATTGACGGTTCCCCTCTTCAAGATGGTCGTGCAGTGTGGATGACTCCGGGAATACAGGTAACGGTGGGGGCTGATCATCGGGAGACCTTAAGCCTTTTTGTCCTTGACATGCCATCCACTCCCGTGATTTTGGGTCTCCCTTGGTTAAGGCTCCATAATCCAGTAGTGGACTGGCGCTCGGGTCTTATCTGTCAGTGGAGTACGGAATGCCTTACTAAGTGCATTCGTCCCGACCTGTCACTAGCCTCCATGGAAGTATTAAGTACTTTACCACAGCAGTATCATAATTTCCGAGATGTGTTCAGTCCTCAGGGGGCTGATGTATTACCTCCCCACAGGTCATATGATTGTCCTATAGACCTGTTGCCAGGCACCATGCCACCACGAGGGCATCTTTATAATCTCACTGGGCCTGAGGTTCAGGCTCAGCGGGAGTATATTAAAGAGAACCTTGAGAAGAATTTCATTCGTCCATCCACTTCCCCTGCTGGAGCTGGATTCTTCTTTGTGGAGAAGAAGGATGGAGGCTTGAGACCTTGCATCGATTATCGTGCCCTTAATCGGATTACGGTGAAGAATCGGTATCCACTGCCTCTGATTGATGATCTGTTTTCTCAGGTGGCAGGGGCCCGAGTCTTCACCAAACTCGATTTAAGGGGTGCTTATAATTTAGTTCGCATTAGAGAGGGTGACGAATGGAAGACCGCATTTAATACCAGAGACGGGCATTACGAGTATCTCGTGATGCCTTTCGGTCTCTGTAATGCTCCCGCGGTCTTCCAGGAGTTCATCAACGATGTTCTCAGAGATTTCTTGGATAGATGTGTTGTTGTCTATCTAGATGACATACTAATCTACTCCTCGGATCTGGTCTCTCATCGGAGACACGTGTGTCAGGTTTTCCAGAAGCTGAGGGAGAACCGCCTCTATGCCAAACTTGAGAAGTGTCTGTTTGAGGTGAAGGAGTTGCCTTTCCTGGGGTACATTATCTCAGAAAAGGGATTGGCTATGGACCCATCCAAACTTTCTGCTGTCTTGGATTGGCCTCAACCTAAGGATCTTAAGGGGTTGCAGCGTTTCTTAGGCTTTGCCAACTTCTACCGCAAGTTTATTAAGAATTTTTCTGCGATAGTAGTACCTCTCACCAACCTCACTAAGAAGGGAGCTAATCCTTCTAAGTGGACGAGAGAGGCAGTCAGAGCCTTTGAGATGCTGAAACAGGCCTTTTGCACGGCACCAATTCTTACTCATCCAGACACCTCCAGACCTTTTGTTCTCGAGGTCGATGCCTCAGAGGTCGGTGTAGGGGCAGTTCTCTCACAGTATTCTGGGGACCCCGAGAGGTTACATCCCTGTGCCTTCTTCTCTCGGAAGCTCTCTCCAGCCGAGTGTAATTATGATATCGGCAATAGAGAGCTTCTGGGAGTAAGATTGGCTTTTCAAGAGTGGAGACATTGGCTAGAGGGTGCAGAACATCCCATCACGGTTTACACTGACCACAAAAATTTGGAGTATCTAGAGAGTGCCAAAAGACTCAACTCCCGACAAGCCAGGTGGGCATTGTTTTTCACCCGCTTCAATTTCCTCCTCACTTATAAACCAGGTTCCAAAAACGTGAAGGCAGATGCCCTGTCCCGCTGCTTCCCTGAGGCTGCTTCCGTCCTGGACTCTGAGCCAGAAACCATTCTCCCAACTAAATGTTTTCTTGCTGCCCTGGGGGCCGCAGAAGTAATGGAGGACTTGTCCTCTCTTCTTGAGCCCTCACAGGCAGAGAGTCCACCTGACAAACCCGAGGGTCGATGGTTCGTACCCATTAACCTTTGATTGGAGGTCATCCGACAGCTTCATGACTCAAAGTCTGCCGGGCATTTGGGTGTTAAAAAAACACTTGCCCTTGTTAAACGTCACGTGTGGTGGCCCAACATGTCCGTGGATGTTAAGGCCTATATCCAGGCATGTACTGTTTGCGCCAGATGTAAACCGTCTCGGTCTGCCCCTTCTGGGACTTTACTCCCACTGCCTATTCCCCAGGCTCCATGGACTCACATTTCCATGGATTTCATCACAGATTTGCCAAGGTCCTCTGGAAGTACGGTAATCTGGGTAGTGGTGGACCGTTTTAGTAAAATGGCCCATTTTATCCCACTCCCTGGATTGCCCTCGGCCAGAGAATTGGCAGATCTGTTCTTGAATCATGTATTTCGATTACACGGAGCGCCGGATGACATTGTTTCAGACAGAGGAGTGCAATTCATCTCCCGCTTCTGGCGTTCTTTCTGCTCCCGATTGGGTATTAATTTGTCTTTTTCTTCTGGTTTTCACCCAGAGACCAACGGTCAGACGGAAAGGACTAACCAGACCCTGGAGCAATATCTCCGGTGCTTCGTGTCAGACTGCCAGGAGGAATGGGCAGCGTATCTACCCTTTGCGGAGGTGGCTTATAATAACTCTGAGCATGCTTCCACTAAGATGTCTCCGTTCAGGTGCGTGGGGGGCAGGGATCCAAGACTCTCTTCTTTGGCCGGACCCTCCACTGACTCACCGGTGGTGGATCAGTGGTTCAAGGATAGGCGTCCCATTTGGTCGTCGGCCCAGCGGAATCTCCGCAGTGCGGTGGCGCAACAGAAGAAATTTGCTGATCGTCATCGCACCGTAGAGCAAAAGTTTAAGGTGGGAGATCAGGTGTGGGTCTCCACCCGGAACATTCCGCTGCGTCAGCCATCTTCCAAGTTGGGTCCTCGATTCATTGGCCCATACCCAGTGACACAAAAGATCAACCGAGTTACGTACAAGGTTGCTCTTCCACCGTCGATCCGAGGAGTGAACACCTTTCATGTTTCACTTCTCAAATAGGCAGCCGACTCCGCTCCCTTTATTCAGACCCCATCCCCGCTGGAGGTCCAAGGGGTACCGGAGTTCGAAGTGAACAGAATTTTGGACTCTCGTTTTGTCCAAAGGTCTCTTCAATACTTGGTGGACTGGAAGGGTTTTGGTCCAGAGGAGAGATGTTGGATACCTGCTCGCCAGGTGCATGCGGATGAGTTGGTGGCAGCCTTTCACCGGGATAATCCGGGGAAAGCTTGCTTGGAGTCTTCAGAGCCGCCTCCTCGAGGGGGGGGGGGGTAATGTAAGATCCTCACCTGCTTTGCACTCCAGGGGAACCAAGAGGGGTCCTCGTGGAGTTGCGGGACAGGTTATGCGTGTCTCTGATGCACCAGCGCTGACCCCTTTGCGAGCCAGTGCGGAGATGCGTTCGCGTGGACATCGGAGGGGAGGACCGTCGGAGTCCCGGGGACAGAGTGGCCAGGCGAGTGACAAGACGCCGCGGCCAGGGTTGTCTCCGGTGTCTCCTGCGACTTCCGTTTCCGCATCTGGGTCCACGCGCTCGCATACTCGCGCTGAGTCAATCATGCGTCCGTGTGTACGCACGAGGGCAGGTTCGCAAAGGGATACACGGTCGCGAGTACGCGCTTCTTATGCACTTCGTCGACCAGTGGCGCATATTATACTGACTCACAAGAGCAAAGTGGATTAGGGAGCCAGCCATGGGTTAATCAACTTGTGATTGCCTTAGGCCTTGTACTCAGGTGCAGGGCAATTTGTTCACCTATGGTAGTGGACACTTGGCACCCTGGGATTGGTCAGCAGGCATTTAAAAGGAGGTCTCTCAGGGTGATCAGTGCCCACTGTTATTTTCCCTCAACCGGGTATAGGTCACAACTCCTAGTGACTGAAGGCTGCCAGGAACTTTGTCCTTACAGCGGACCCAAGATCTGGAGTGACTCGACTGCCAAGTGCACAGCATCATTCAGCACTGGTTGGGACTATTCCTGGAATCTCCTTGCCTGGTTTTTTGTTATTATTCCTTGTTACCAGCAAGTGTCCTGGACGTTTATGTTTCTGGTGAATAAACACCTTTTTGCTTTCATCACTGTTCTGTTTGTTGGTGCCTTGCATTACAGGTAGCATAAGTGTGCACACCCTTAAACTAATACTTTGTTGAAGCACCTTTTGATTTTATTACAGCACTCAGTCTTTTTGGGTATGAGTCTATCAGCATGGCACATTTTGACTTGGCAAGATTTGCCCACTCTTCTTAGCAAAAACACTCTAAATCTGTCAGATTGCGAGGGCATCTCCTGTGCACAGCCCTCTTCAGATCACCCCACAGATTTTCAATCAAATTCAAGTCTGGGCTCTGTCTGGGCCATTCCAAAACTTTTATCTTCTTCTGGTGAAGCCATTCCTTTGTTGATTTGGGTGTATGCTTTGGGTTCCTCTTCATGTTCAGCTTTCTAGCAGAAGCCTGAAGGTTTTGTGCCAATATTGACTGGTATTTGGAACTGTTCATAATTCCCTCTAGCTTGACTAAGGCCCTAGTTCCAGCTGAAGAAAAATAGCCCCAAAGCATGATGCTGCCACCACCATGCTTCACTGGTATGGTGTTTTTTTGTGATGTGCAGTGTTGTTTTTGCACCGAACATATCTTTTGGAATTATGGCCAAAAAGTTCAACCTTGGTTTCATCAGACCATAACACCTTTTCCCACATGCTTTTGGGAGACTTCAGATGTATTTTTGCAAAATGTAGCCTGGCTTAGATGTTTTTCTTCGTAAGAAAAGGCTTTCGTCTTGCCACTCTACCCCATAGCCAAGACATATGAAGAATATGGGAGATTGTTGTCACATGTACCACACATCCAATACTTGCCAGATATTCCTGCCGCTCCTTTAATGTTGCTGTAAGCCTCTTCATAGCCTCCTAGACCAGTTTTCTTCTTGTCTTTTTATCAATTATGGAGGGATGTCCAGTCGTTGGTAATGTCACTGTTGTGCCATATATTCTCCACTTGATGATGGATGTCTTAACTGTGTTCCATGGTATATCTAATGTCTTGGAAATTCTTTTGTACCCTTCTCCTGACTGATACCTTTTAACAATGAGATCCCTCTGATGCTTTGGAAGCTCTCTGTGGACCATGGCTTTTGCTGTGGGATGGGACTAACAAAGTTTCAGGAAAGACCAACTAGAGCAACTGAACTTTATTTGGGGTTAATCAGAGGCACTTTAAATGATGGCAGGTGTATGCTGACTCCTATTTAACATGATTTTGAATGTGATTACTTAATTATGAACCCAGGTACATCCCCAGTTATAAGAGGGTGTGCATATTTATGCAACCACATTATTTTAGTTGTTTTCTTCCCTCCTCCTAAAATATTTCAGTTTGTTTTTCAATTGAGTGGTACAGTTTATAGGTCACATTAAAGGTGAAAAAAGTTCTGAAATGTGTTATCTTTGTCTAATTTTTTTACATCACAAAAACCTGACATTTTAACAGGGGCGTGTAGACTTTTTATATCTACTGTATGTAGAACAGAAGGTGGGCCAGTCCTTGAGCCTGTCGGTGTCTGCCAAAGTGCACAGCAGCGCCGACATCTGTTCTGCACCTAGTTTGCCTGGGCGGACTGAGTCACACAGGGGAGGAACTGCTCCACGTCCTTCATCAAGAAATCAAATCCTGACTTTCTCCGTGACAACTCAAAATCAGAACCATGGCGACTGACAACGGGAAGAACATGGTGTCGGCGCTGTGTCAAGGAGGGCTGAGCCATGCGCCCTGCATGGCACATGTGTTCAATCTGGTTGTCAAGCGTTTTCTCAAGTCTTTTACCCATCTGCAAGACATCCTAAAAATGGCCAGGAAACTTTGCATGAACTTCAGCCACTCGTACACAGCCAAGCACACCCTCTTTGAGCTACAGCGGCAGAACGGCGTTCCCCAACATAGGCTGATATGCTATGTTTCCACCCATTGGAATCCCACCCTCCATATATTGGACCGACTTTACGAACAGAGAAAGGCCATAAACGATTTCTTGATGATACAGGAGGACAGAGGTACTCCCCTGTGTAACTTCGACATTAGCCAGTGGCAGCTGGTATATCTGGCTGGTCAGGGGACTGGAGACATGAGCCCTGTGGGGGCTGAACTGGAGGAGGAGGAGGACATTGGAGCACAAGCAATGTGTAGTGAAATGGGTGTTTTTTGTACATAGGTGACAGGAGAGGAGGAGCAGGAGCAGCCAGAGGAGCAAGAGGGAGATGAGGAAGACGAGGCAGATGACCCAGACACACCGTGGCAGTATGCAGTGGATAAGGACGCAGGTAGTCCCTCTGAATCACTTGCGCAAATGGCCCGATGCATGCTCACTTGCTTGCATAGTGACAGCTGAATTGTGACCATTCGGAAGAGGTATGACTGCTCGCTCTCCACCATGTTAGACACTCTCTACTGGTCCAAAATGGGTGGCCTTTTTTACACCCGCTAAAGGGGAGGACAAACTGAACTACTATAGAGACATCCTTTGTAGTCAGTTCGCTGCTGCATATCTGCACCACCGTCCATCCTCTCGCAGGTCTGACCAGGGGGGCCCTCTGTGCTCACATTCCACTGCCATGGCTGCTGGGAAGGGGGGGTGGCAGGAGCAGTACCAGCTCCTTCAGCAGCAGCCTGAGTCTAGAGTCAATGATGAGCAGCTTTCTTCACTCGCATAGTAAAGAAACTACTCACCAGCAGGTAGACATAGAGCAGAACCTGAACCAGCAGATGGTGGCATACTTGGAGTGCACCCTGCCATCTGTCATTGAAGATCTTCTGAACTACTGGGCAGCCAAACTGGATTTGTGGACGCAACTAGCTGAGTTTGCCTTGGAAAAGCTGTCCTGCCCGGCCAGTAGTGTGGCATCAGAGCTGGTGTTTAGTGCCGCGGGGGCCATAGTTGCCCCAAGGAGAACTCGCCTGTCCACCCAAAATGTGGAGAGACTGACCTTTGTCAAGATGAATCCGACGTGGTTCAGCCAGGATTTTCACCCACCAATGCCTGATGCATCAGATTAGATCATCCATGCTGCCTCACCCAAACCTTGACAAAAGAGACCGGTTTATTTTGGCTACCTGCCTCAGCTACTATTCTTATGCTGCCACCTGCCTGATGCCACACATCTGATGCCAAGTGCTCCTTCTTACACCCACCATCGTCAGTGGGTACTGTTAGTGCCACCCACCTCCCCACTCTGTCACCGGGTCACTTTGGTCTCCTGATGCTGGTGCCACCTCCACACTACAGTATGTCACTTTGCCACTTTGTGGCCTTCTGATGCTGTTGCGACCTTCACACTATGTCACCTTGCCACTTTGTGGTCTCCTGATGCTGCTGCCACCTCCACACTATGTCACCTTGCCACTCTGTGGTCTCCTGATGCTGCTGCTACCTCAACACTATGTCACCTTGCCACTCTGTGGCCTCCTCATGCTGCTGCTGCTGCCACCTCCACACTCTGTCATTGTGCCACTCTGTGATCTCCTGATGCTGCTGCTACCTCCACACTATGTCACCTTTCCACTCTGTGGTCTCCTGATGCTGCTGCTACCTCAACACTATCTAAAAAACCAGGTGTGGGGGGGCACACTTCAAATGATAACACTCAGAGGGATGATAATCATACAGTTTAATAAAATTTAAATTAAGATTACACCCCTAAAACATACATAAAATGTGGTACATCATTGAATATGTTCCAATTATTTAAAATGCACACTCAATTCGCTGGATGGCTCTGAAAAGCAAAATGGCTCTATAAAGCAATATGAACTGTTGTCCACAATCAGCAAACAATTGATAGTTAGAGTCCGGCACCTTCAGACTCAAGGTGATAGTGTCCTGCAGGTAAGTGGGGCAGATGTATATATTCACATCCACTGTTTATAACAGTGCCCTCTCAGTCTCATGCCCACACTTGTGCGCTGACAGTCAAGAACTTGAAAATACTGTTGTAAGGTAAACTGCTCCAAACCGAGCCCGGTCTTACCCTTCACCGCTGTTGTAGCGTTGTTCCAGGAGGCCGCACACCCGCAGCGTCCCACGTGGTGTGCTGCTGCCTGTACGCGGCGTCCCACGTGACCTGGTTTCCAAGGGGACCGGATGCAAGCTCGTGTGACGTATAACTTGTGCGTCAGCGTCCACTCTGTACTTTTAGATACGTGACTCTTTCTCTTCTTTGCCGGCTTTCTCGCTTTTTCCTTGGTTGTGTGTAGATCAACGCTTACTCTAGACACCGCCAGACGCGTTTCGGGGTCTCAAGCCCCTTCCTCAGTGGCCTACTGGGTAAGCGGATCTTTGCTCTTTATAACGGGTTAGCTCCACCCTCTTTCATCCATATTGTTTCTGCTTCCACTACTCTATGGGGTGGATTTGCTTTGCAGGAACCGAACAGTCACCATGATGTGTCTTTTTAACATATATCTTATATAAAATACTTTAAAACAATAAATACAATTGCCCCATATCTATAAAATTGATATCAGAGAAGACTACAAGGTCTCACATGAAAAACGCATGTAAAACGCATCAAAACCGCATCGCGTTTTACATGCGTTTTTTCTTAAAATTCACTTTTCCTTGTTACATAGAGATCAGTAACATTCGCCTACACAAAATTAAAGAAATTCTAAATCTTTGAAGGAAAGGCAAATGTATGGTTCCAGCTATGAAGGTGCTGGTTATCCCAACATATGATGGCAAAATTGAGGTTATAGACAAGGAAAAGTGAATTTTAAGAAAAAACGCATGTAAAACGCAATGCGGTTTTGATGCGTTTTTCATGCGTTTTTCATGTGAGACCTTGTAGTCTTCTCTGATATCAATTTTATAGATATGGGGCATTTGTATTTATTGTTTTAAAGTATTTTATATAAGATGTATGATAAAAAGACACATCAGGGTGACAGTTCGGTTCATGCAAAGCAAATCCACCCCATAGAGTAGTGGAAGCAGAAACAATATGGAGGAAGGAGGGTGGAGCTAACCCTTTATAAAGAGTAAAGATCCGCTTACCCAGTAGGCCACTGAGGAAGGGGCTTGAGACCCCGAAACGCGTCTGGCGGTGTCTAGAGTAAGCGTTGATCTACACACGAGCAAAGAAAAAGCGAGAAAGCCGGCAAAGAAAAGAAAGAGTCACGTAACTAAAAGTACAGAGTGGACGCTGACGCACAAGTTACACGTCATACGAGCTTGCATCCGGTCCCCTTGGAAACCAGGTCACGTGGGACGCCGCGTACAGGCAGCAGCACACCACGTGGGACGCTGCGGGTGTGCGGCCTCCTGGAATAACGCTACAACAGCGGTGAAGGGTAAGACCGGGCTCGGTTTGGAGCATTTTACCTCATAACAGCATTTTCAAGTTCTTGACTGTCAGCTCCTAAGTGTGGGCATGAGATTGAGAGGGCACTGGAACAAACAGTAGATGCGAATATATACATCTGCCCCACTTACTTGCGGGACACTATCACCTTTTAGCTTGAAGGTGCCGGACTTTAATTATCAATTGTTTGCTGATTGTGGACAACAGTTTATATTGCTTTACAGAGCCATCCTGCGAATTGAGTGTGCATTTTAATTGATTGGAACATATTCAATGATGTACCACATTTTATGTATGTTTTAGGGGCGTAATCTTAATTTAAATTTTATTAAATTGTATTATTATCATCCCTCAGAGTGTTGTCATTTGAAGTGTGCCCCCCCATACCTGTTTTTTTCTAGACACCTGTTTTTTTCTAGACAAGTATTGTAACCCGTTTCTTTTTCCCCTCCATCAATATCTTGTATCTTTTTGCCGTTATTCCTCCTCTTTCACCCACGTTGGTAAATTTGTGCAATAACTCAGATCTTTCCATCTTATATTTGTCCTCTTGCATAACTGACCTCAATGCATTCCTAAGCTGAAAATATTTATATATGTCCTTTTGCGGTATACCAAACTCTCTAACCATTGTGTTGAAGTCTTTCAGTTTACCCTGTTCAAATATCTGGTTTAAGTATTTCATCCCATTTTTTTCCCAGTCTATATACGTCTTAATCCCTTGCAGTTCCTTAAGGTTAATATTTTTCCAAATAGGTGTATATTGCAAAAACCCTTTAATCTCTAATATTTTTTTAATTTCCACCCATATGTATTCCAATAAATTTAAAACTCTATTTCCGATGCTATTTCTCCCCAGTGTACCTGATTCCAGCACCTCTAAAAAGTTCCATTCTTCTTTCCACCCCAATCTGTTTACTACCTGCCTACCCACTAAACCATCTAAACTACTTTTTATATGACCATATTGTGTAATTATATAATAAAAAAACCAATTCGGAACTGCTAATCCACCTTCTCTCACTGGGAGCTGGAGTATCTCTCTCTTTATTCTGGGAATCTTACCTTTCCAAAGGAAATCTCACATTAAACTATCAAGTAGTCAAAAGTACCCTGCCTAACTGGGGCATTTTGAAGAACATATAATATTTTAGGGAGGAAAACCATTTTTATTAAATTTACACGACCCTGTATTGAAATTGGTAGTCTACGCCAGACATGTATTTTGACCCTAAGTTCTTTTAAAAGGGGGAGTACATTTAATTTTTCATATTCTTCTATATTTCCAGAGATTTGTATCCCTAAGTATTTAAAGTTTTCTTGTTTTCCAAGCACCTGCACCTTTAAATGCCCCTGGGGTTGTGCATCTCCCAACATCAACATATATGATTTCCCCCAATTAATATTTAATCCAGAAAAACAACCAAACTTATCTATTATGTATATAACTCTATTAAACTGATCCCCAATATTGTGCATAAATAACAAAATGTCATCCGCATACATTAACAATTTTTCTTCCCCACCCTCATAGTGAAAACCTTTAATCTCCCTGTCATTTCTTATTATGCATGCCATAGGTTCAATCGCAATAGCGAATAATAGTGGAGAGAGAGGGCATCCCTGCCTAGTGCCACGATATAGGGCAAGGGGCAGGGACAAGCTCCCGTCCACCATCACTCTAGCCCGAGGATTATGATATATTAACTGTATCCATCTTATAAATCCTTCCCCTATACCAACCCTTTTTAATACTGCCCATAAATATTCCCATTCAATACAGTTGAATGCCTTTTGGGCATCCAATGAAAGTACCGCTTTCTCCCCCGCTTCTGTTCTATTGGCTTCAATATTTAAAAACAACCTTCTTATATTTGAATATATCGTTCTACCAGGTATAAAGCCTGTTTGATCTGCATTTATTACACCTTTAACCACCTTTGATAGCCTATCGGCCAAAACTTTTGCCAAAATTTTAAAAGTGATATTGGCCTATATGATCCAGGGTCTAGTTGTTCTTTGCCCTTTTTTGGAATTAGTGTAATAATTGCCTCTTTCATAGAGTCTGGTAGATCCCCGATTTTTTTTGCCTCGTCCAGTGTTGTTTTCAATTCAGGTACTAACACCTGGGAGAAGGTTTTATATATTTCAAAAGGAAGCCCATCGCATCCTGGTGCTTTTCAGATTTTACCTGCCCCAAAACCTTATTTATTTCTGCAATTGATATTTCTTTTTCTAAAAATAATTTTTGGGCCTGGGATATCTCCCTAAGGGGAATCTGATCTAGATATAAATCTAATTCTTGTTTTGAATATTGTACCTTGGACTTATATACCTCCTGGAAATATTCCAGGAACACTTCTTTAACTCCTTCAGGTGTATTAATTATTTCACCCATTTTATCTTTAATCGCCCCTATCCAGAATTTTTCTCTTTGATTTCTTGCTATATTTGCCAACATTTTACTAACTTTCTCTCCCTCTGTGGCTAACCGAATCCCTTGAAAAAGTAATTATTTCCTAGTTCTCTCCATTTAATATACCTTTAACTTTTCCTGTTCTTCCTCCCATATTTTCTTATTATAATCAGTGGGGTATCTTATACATGTCATTCCCAGTTCTTGAACTTTTTTTTCCAATACCATCCCCCTTTCCCTAGTAGTTTTTTTTCCAGTACTTCACTTTTTTACAAAGCAATCCTCTTAAATATGCTTTAGCAGTATCCCAAACAATTAACCTACTCGCGGAATAATTATTCTCCCTAAAAAAATTTTTTTGTTCTTCCATTATACTTTCTTTATCTGGAATCATTGGTAGCCAATGGGGGTTGAACTTAAACGGTGGTAAAGCCTTATTTTTATTCAAATCTAGTTCCATTACCACCGCATTGTGGTCTGATAGGGCCATGGGCAAGTGCTTTATTTTAATCCTATTATAGGACATCAGATTTTTATTTCCCAGGGCCATATCTATTCTAGACCAAGTTTGATGTGTTTTGGAATAGCAGGAATACATGATTTCATCCGGGTTCTGGAGGCGCCAAACGTCAATCCAGTTAAATTCATGGGCTAGTTTATAAAAATCTACTTTTTGTGTTCTTCCCCCTCTGCTAGACGTTCTATCCCTGAGTGGATCCATTACTGCGTTATAATCTCCTATCACAATCATTATGGATTCCTGTCTATTCAACATGAATCCATACAATTGATACAAAACATCTGGCTTATATGGTGGAGGGATATAGATATTTGCAATTACCATTTTAACCCCTTCTATATTACAATATAGAAAGAGGTACCTGCCATAATCATCGGCCTCATATGCCAGACACTCAAATTTAATTTTATTATGAATCAAAATTGAGACCCCTCTTGAATAAGTGGTATATACGGAATGGTAACTTTCCCCTATCCATCTCTTCTGCAACCATCTTAAAGATTTCTTATCCAAATGTGTCTCCTGTAAGCAAATGATGGCTGGCAGGAACCTCTTCAACCACTCAAGGATAGCATATCTCTTTACTCTCTCCCGTAGACCTCTCGTATTTAACGAGACAATCCTAACCATCTAGCAGAGGGGGAAAAGCAGAATATAAGAGGAGAAAAAAAAAACACCTCTCCCTCTCCCTCATCCCACAAACACCCTCCCATCCTGGATAGCCCCCCTCCCTGCTAACCAGCAGTCGGGGTGACTCCATATCTTAGCATACTAGCTCCTTTCCCCTCCGCAACCTCCTCATAGGCCCTCCCCGTCCGCCCAATCGCTAACCTCCTCCGGGGTCTGAAAAAAAACAGTCCTGCCTTTATATTCCACCCTTAATTTTGCCGGGAAAAGTAAGCTATACTTTAGGCCTGCTTCCCTTAATCTTTTTTTAACGCCAATATACTCTTTCCTATGTCCATTAGTGTGTGCAGAATAGTCTGGAAATAGCCTTATCTTTACACCCTGTATCTGGTATTTTTCAGAAGTCCTTGCATCAGATATTATTATATCGCGGTCCCTACCTAATAAACATTTAACCAGTATCTGTCTAGGAGATTCTCCTGGAACCCTCTTTCTTGTAGGGACCCTATGTGCTCTTTCAATGGCAAACAATGGGGAAAGAACACCTTCCGTACAATTCTCCCTTATCCATCTCTCCATATATTCGGTAGCAGTTATCGCCCTCTGCGCGCTCTGGGATCCCTACGCTTTTTATATTAGATCTCCTTGATCTATCTTCTTGACTTATTAATTTTTGTTCCATCCTAGTATTCATTTCCTTTAACAAGACCACCTCTTTCTCTAATTTCTGTACCGAATGTTCCAAAACAGGGACCTTTTCCTCCATCTCATGTAGGCGCTGCCTTATTTTCTCCATCTCATCCCGTATTACACTAACATCCGTTTGCACTGCCCCGATCTGGATCACTATATTCCCCATTACATTCTCCATCCAAAATATGTCTTTCATCATCTTTGTGTCAGTTTCTGTGAATGTTACTGCGGTTCCCCTCTCCCCCATCCCCCCACAGTCCCACTGTCCTGCACCAGACCATGGGACCCTGGTTCTGTCGTTCTCTCCTTCTGTGGGGACCCAAAACCTGGCGAGTTTGGAGCTAAAAATTTATTTAAACCCTGTTGTTTGGGCCCGGTCTCTAATCCCATAGCTGATCTCCTATTACTACCCCCCGTAGGGCCTTTCTTAGGTGGCATTTTGGGTTCCCCTTATCTCCCTCACCTTCTTGCCTCCCGTCAACCCGCCCACCACAAGTCACAGGGAACAAAAAAAGAAATTAACAAAGTATTGACAATTTGTTAATAACACAAAAAGGAGAAAACGGAGAAAGAAAAGGAGAGAGAGAAAAAACAAAACAAAAAAAAAACACAACAGCAAGGGGGAGATGGGGGTAAAACAAAACCGTCCAGAGTTATAGATGTTGTCCTTGTTTTCCACGAAGACACTCAAAGTCACCTCTGATGTTAAAAAAAAAAAAAAAAAAAGACAAAGAAAACACAACGACTTAGTATCCACTTGTCTGTTAAATCTTCAACATGAGATAGAGTGAAATAGCGCTGTAGGTAAAGATAATAGTCCGTTAATCCAGATTTAGTCCGGGAGGGGTTTAGGGATGGAAGTATTAGAAGGGTTAAATGTTAGAAGGGTTAAAAGTTCATTAAGGGGGACTCTTCATGAAATTAAACACAATCAAGCTGGGGGAGTCAAGGACTATAGCAACTACCATATAATATGATAGACCACCAGCTAGATATTTCCTCCTCCCAGGACCCCCCCCTTTTTTTTTCCCTTCCCTTTCTTTCTTTCTTCTTCTTCTCTTCTCTTTCTTCCCTTCCCTTCCCTCTTTCTCTTTGTTACTTTATTCCACCAGTATTAAAAAGACCACACCACCTTCAGCCGACACATTCCAGAGCATACACTTCTCCCCCATCGCGTCTTTCTTCACCCTCGTTTAAGCGTCTCCAGCAATGCTTATCAAACCGGGGAAAGGGGGGCAGTTATATCAGCCAGCATAGCGTAATTGCCAAGCAGAAATGAGAATAACCTCTCAGCAAGTCCCATAAAAAAGAATTACTGAAGCCTCTTTCTTCCAAGGTCTACAGATACCTCCTGCTCACCGCCGACTGCACTGGTCCCTCATAGCGTCTGCACGCCTTACCACCACTCCACTCCCGACAGCCCCCTTCAGTCTCAGCAGTCCAACAACTCACCGCCCCGGTGGCAGGCAGATAACATCGATGGCCAGAGTATCAGGCGGATCCGGGCGCCGACAGGGTAAGAAGTAAGGCAAAGGCAGCAACAGGAGAATCCCCGAACTTCAATACATCGGCATCTCACATTGCAGGACCGGCGTCTCGGCGTCTCACATGGCGGGGTCCGTGGACAACGAACATGCGATCCGAACGGTCCGGGCGGCCAGCATGCCGGGGGGAGCAGGGGGCGGAGCCTAGCGTCGCAGGTCTGACGCTCTCATGCCGCTCCTTTCTGCAACCTAGAGGAGTTCTCTACTAGAATCTCTGGGGTTTCTAAATAAAAGCAGCAGGGGCAAAGAGGCTAAATACACTACATCTCAGCAATATTAGCATTTCCCTACAAGTGTTTAACCCCTTCAGGACCATTTTTCACCTTAATGACCAGGCCAAATTTTGGAAATCTGACATATGTCACTTTATGTGGTAATAAATTTGGAAAAAATTTACTCATCCAGGCCATTCTGAGATTGTTTTCTCGTGACACATTGTACTTCATGATAGTCATAAATTTGAGTCAATATATTTAACCTTTATTTATGAAAAAATACCTTTTTTTTAGGATGTTAGAAGGTTTAGAATTTTAGAAGCAATTCTTAAAATTTTTAAGAAAATTTCCAAATCCCACTGTTTAAGTACCAGTTCAGGTCTGAAGTCACTTTGTGGGGCTTACATAATGGAAATCCTCCATAAATGACCCCATTGTAGAAACTACACACCTTAAGTTACTCAAAACAGACTTTGTAAACTTTGTTAACCCTTTAGGTGTTCCACAAGAATTAAAGGAAATTTCACTTTTTGGCAGATTTTCAATTTTTATCCATTTTTTTTCTTTAACACATCGAGGGTTACAGCAAACAAAACTCAGATTCTGCGGTTTACAACACCTGATATGTGGTCGTAAACTGATGTAAGGGCACATGGCAGGGCGCAGAAGAAAAGGAACAACATATGGTTTTTGGAAAGAAGATTTTGCTGAACTGGTTTTTAGATGCCATGTCCCATTTGAAGCCCCCCGATGCACCTTACAGTAAAAACTACCAAAAAGTTACCCCAATTTGGAAACTAGGGGATAAGGTGCCAGTTTTATTGGTTCTATTTTGGGGTACATATGATTTCTAATTGCTCTATATTACGTTTTTTGTAAGGTAAAAAATGGCTGTTTTGGCACAGTTTTTTACAACATTCCTCTCACAGGGTAGATCACGTGCTATTTTTATAGAGCAGGTTGTTACGGATGCAATGATATAAAATATGTCTACTTTCTTTGTTTGTTTCAGTTTTACATAATAAAGCATTTTTGATTTTTTTTATGTTTTTGTGTCTCCATTTTCTGAACGCCATATTTTTTTATTTTTCTGCCAAACGTCTTGTGCAGTGGCCGTTTTTTTGTGTTCCGTATATGGATCCACATTAAAAACAAAATGTGTTCCGTATGCATTCCGTTTCCGTATTTCCGTTTTTCCGTTCCGTTGAAAGATAGAACATGTTCTATATTTGGCTGCAAATCACGTTCCATGGCTCCATTCAAGTCAACGGGTCCGCAAAAAAAAGGAACACATACGGAAATGCATCCTTATGTCTTCCGTATCCGTTCCATTTTTGCTGAACTATCTATTGAAAATGTTATGCCCAGCCCAATTTTTTCTATGTAATTACTGTATATTGTACATGGCATACGGAAAAACAGAATGGAAAAACGGAAAAGAAACAGAAACACAACAGGACTCAAAAACTGAACAACAGATCCGTGAAAAATGGACCACAAAAAACTATAAAATCCATACTTTTGTGTGAACTAGGCCTAAAGGTACTTCATTTTGTCAATCACCTAATATATTCTCCAAAATTGTCTGAGTAAAGTAGTCTGTAAAGTGTATGTATGCGACATCACCTTCTAACAAAAATGACATATAATGTCATAATATGCCATGACACAAGTCGCGCTCACCTGATAGCACTAAATCAGGCCCTACGCCCTGGCACAGCTGATAAAGAAACAGGCCCACCCCAAGTGGCCCTTCCTTTAGTCTACCCTGGTTCCATGATATATTCTACAATCATGGTTGCCAATCCATAAATTCCTGGATAATAAGTAAAAATAAGGAAATACATTTTAAATAAAAAAATTAATTCTATCCATTTTCCCTAAAACAATTTGTCGTGTCTGTAATTTTTTTAAAGGCCATGTACACCTTGGTAGACATTTTTTATGATTGCATTTTACTAATTTTGGGATGATTTTTTTTTTTCATTTGGTCTTAATTAAACATATTGAGCCGTTCTGTCACAAAGGGTTAACTGTTTTTCTAGCTATGTGAATGGTACTTTCACTTAGTGCTGGTCATCTAATAACTCTTATCTGTAAATTACTAAAAGGTGATAAACACTTATTTAAGCCACATTATTATCAGTAACATAAGAATTGAACTTTATAGAGCGCTTATAAGGTGTTTATGTGCTGTCTGATGGGACAGAGAAACAATTCTGAACCAGCTACTAGAGAAACTCAAAGCTGTGTAGGGAAAACAGCTCAATATTTTTAATAAAGACTCAAAATGAGTGCATTACAATAATATAAAAATAATTACCACCAGATGTGTACATAGCCTTTAAAGCTAGAGGAGCTTATACAGAATATTATTTAATTAGCATTATTTTACACTTCACAGTAAATGCATGTATTTTTATATCAATTTCCTGAGTCATATATTGATATCACTTATAATAAAGAAGTGCAGGCCAAAAAGGATGGGAGTGGTGGTTGTGGCCCCTGAGCGGGGCAGTTCACAGTGCCAGTCTTATCTCTGGGGCTGTGAAGTGAATAATGAGTGCTTCCTTTCTTCAATCAGGGCACTCACTGCTATTTGGTTTCCTTTATGGTTATATTTGGGGTGCTGTCACGTTCCCACCTGTGACAGGAACTAGAAGATCGAGGAGACTAGCTGCATGTGATTGACATCCTCTTTAGTTTCAGTTTCCATGTTGTTGCTGGGGATGGCCACACCTCTTGTCTCAGGTGTAGTTTACGTGGTCATTCCTCCTCCTCTATTTAGTCTGGTCTCACCAATTATGCTATGCGATTGATAGCTCCTTGTTTGTGAAAGTCCTGGTGTTGGTTCTCTCTGAGTTCCTGCTTGTCCGCATACTTCAGAGTTAAGTGTCTTTCCTTTATTTCTTGTTTGTTGTATTTCCCCTACCTTTTGGTATTAGGTCTGAGGGGGTCTCTTGTTCATTCAGATAGGAAGGAACAGGCCATCCGTTGTCCTGACACTATCTCTAGGGGCATGTTAGGGTGAGATAGGGCTTAGGTTCTGTGTATGAACATTCCTACCATCAAGATCTGTTCATGCGGTCAGTTGTCAGGGCTCGGATTAGGCACTCACTAGGTATTACCATCCCCCTATCCCTAGTTTCCAGGCCTAATACCTTTCCCCTTTCCCCTCTATGTTCTGTGTGGAGTTAGTTCCCACACCACACCATGACAGGTGCCCTTGATGGAGTATGTTTGGTTGGGTGCAAGTCAGGAGTGCAGATGCAGGGCCTAGCATATGGTGGAGACATTAAATAGACCTGCTGATTGTAATAAATAAAGCCTTTACTGAGCTAATGATAAGAGCAGAAATACATATAGCAACAGAGGCAAGGTTTCACAGTGCAGTCCTCTCTCTATAGCAGTGTAGAAGCAACAATGGTGGTAGTTGTAGTACTCCTTTGCACTCTCTTTTTCTCTCTCTAAAGAACTCTTTACAGGCTTTCAGCAGAACCACAGGCCTGCAGTGATGTTCTTATTAACTTCTGCAGTTCCCGGACTTAGGGGTGCAGAACTTAGATTTGGGTGGCCAATCCGGCTCAAAATATGGGGGGATGCTTTAGCTATTCCATCTTCACAGCAGCAAAGTGTTTCTGCCATAAATGTGTACCATGCTGTGCTGTCTGACTCCAATGCACGGCCTTGTGGACTTTAGACCTTCTAAGATGTCTTGTCTCTTTCCTTCAGTGGTACTTTGGTAGCAGTGTTGCCTCTTTAACAGCTGTAGTCTGTTCTCTGAAATTGGGCCTAGTGCATGCAGGAGCCCTCAAAATACACGTCTTTCCTGTTACAGACCAGTTATTGCTGAACACCACTTGTCCTTCAAAGATATTGGACGTGGACCACCTGCAAACTAGCTTGCATATAATATGATGACCAAACAGGGGCTGTTGCTGGTTATTTGATCGCCTAGGGTCAAATAACTACTTAGCATAGAGGAGTCTCGTTGGTTATCGGAATGAACCACACAAATCGCTCCACCAACTCAACCCAAATTCATTGTGGCTTATACGTTCTTTTAGCGAAAAATTTGTCTGGTAATGCAATAATTTATTGTCGGTATTGTCAGACAGATCGCTCCACCAACTGGACCCAAATTCAAAATTGCCGTAAAAAAATGGCAACTGATGGACCCCATTCATTAATATTATTACTGGACAGAAGAATGTCACTATGGCAGCCACAACATATTTTATGAAATTCTATGTCAATTTGTTAACGAAAATGTTATTCTGTGCCACTATGACAGCCATGACAAATATTAAACATATTCTACGTCACTGTGCAATGCAACAAAATTTATAATATAAATGTTCTGTTAGCGAAAATGTTATTCTGCGTCACTATGACAGCCACAACAGATTTAATTAAATTCTACATCACTGTGCAGTGCAACAAAATTTTTACTATATACGTTCTGTTAGATAAAATTTATTCTGCGTCACTATGACAGCCACAACAAATTTTAAACAAATCCTATGTCACTGTGCAGTGCAATGAAATTTTGAGCCATGTGGATCCCTCTATAAGGTTTGGGATCCCACAATACTATGACCCGACTGGTGTTTCGCTAAATAAATGTATTAGGCTTAAAACCAAATGGCCGACATGGTGGATGAATCAAACATGGCCGCTGGATTATTACCATAAGGGACCGTAGCTGCCGTATAATATGGTGACCAAACAGGGGCTGTTGCTGGTATGAGGTAAGGGCATCGAAAAGGTTAAATGTTTGTAAAAGTTTGTTGGCAGTCGGGAAAGGGTTAACTTCTAAGCTTTCACACTAAGAGCCCTGGGTATACCTGATTTATAACGATTTGTGACAAATTAATTTATAACAAATCAAATTTCTTGTTGAAGTTCGGCAAATCGGCCAAATCGAATTTGTTTGAATCTTTGCTCATCTCTAACATCATAGATTCATCTAGTAAGGAATATATGATATGCTACTATTAAATGGCCACATACTGACTATGTACAACTTGTGTAGCTGCACCAGGGCACCACAGACAAGGGGCTAAAAATTAATACCTACAAAAACATATAGGCACCCTTACATATACACATAGGGGACTACCGTAATGACTGACCAGTCAGGGATTTTCCGGAGAGCCACAAAATTTTATGTACAGTACGGACCATTAGAATTTTCTGACCTTTCTTTTACAAATCTGTGTATCACAGAACTGTAATACATCCAAGTGAGGCCTCAAGGGGTTTTTCCAGGAGTAAAACATTGGTCATACATCCTTAGGGCTTGTTCACACGAACGTGCCTTACTTTACGGTCTGCATATTGTGGATCCGCAAAACACAGATGCCGCCTGTGTGCCTTCCGCAATTTGAGGAACGGAACTGACAGCCCTTTATAGAAATATTCTTGTCCGCAAAACGGCGCCACGGAACAGAGCAACGGATGCAGGCAGGACACGGAGTGCTGTCCACATTTTTTGCGGCCCCATTGAACTAAATGGGTCCGCACCCGAGCCACAAAAATTGCGGCTCTGATGCGCAACCAAACCTCGGTGGTGTCAATGAGCCCTTAGGATAAGTTTTCAACATTTTATCTGCAGGGATCTCACCCCAGGGGAAACCCTCCAGATAAAATTAATTCAGTCACATTGCCTCTACCACAGTTTACACAGGCACTTCAAAATAGCAAAGAAAAGTTTAATGGGGTTGATCATGCTGACAGCAGCTCTTTGAGAACATTGCACTAAAACTTTTGGTATTAGTTAACCCTTTGCAGTGTTTGTAAAATGTTGGCTATTTGTGATTTTTAGATAGGTTTTCTAGAAATAATTACAAAACAGGTTGGCAACCCTCTTTCTACTACAGAATGTAGCTGTGACTTTCTCATTTACCTTGGCAGAATCCGCCCTTTTCTTACGGTGGAAACGGCAAAAACTCTTGTTCTTGCCTTGATTCTTGTCTTGACTACTGCAATGCATTTCTAAACGATCTCACTAAACTCTCCCCCCTTAAGACTGTCCTAAATGCTACAGCCAGGCTCATTTATCCATCCAACGCTACACTGATGCTACTAGTCTGTACCAGTCACTTCACTGGTTGCCTATCCACCACAGAATACAGTTCAAACTTCTCTCCCTCACCCATAAAGCCCTCCACAGTGCTGGACCTCCATATACTGTATCTCCTCCCTCATCTCCATATACCACCCTACTCATGCTCTCCGTTCTGTAAGCGACCTAAGATTAATAGCCTCCATAATTCACACTTCTCACTCTTGTCGTCAAGACTTTTCTCGAGCTACACCTACTCTCCGGAATACTCTGCACCGGAATTATCAATTCACAATTTCACCACCTTCAAATGTGCCTTAAAAACACATCTTTTCAGGCAGGCGTATCAAGCTACCTAAACTGACTAAACCTCTCCCCCACCAACTCCTCTGGCCTAAACTCGATCCTCTAGTAGTCCCAAACCCAAAGCAGATCGGCTGGCACCACTCCTGTCAGTTCAATAAATGCTCAAATCCTACTTATCACCATTAACTACCTTACGTGTCACCCCCAATTCCTCTACGAGCAGGGCCCTGACTCCTAGTGTTTCAGTTGCATATTAGCCAGTTACTTTAGTTTTGTACATGAACCCTATGAATTTGTAAAGCGCTACAGAATATGGTGGCGCTATATAAATAAAATAAATAAATAAATAATTATTATTATTTGGACCCTTGTACAGTGGCTGCCCAAAAAGTATATCCACCAAACATTTTTGTAGTCAAGTACCTAGATTGCTTGTCTTTGAAGAAGACATAAAGTCCTCTTCAGGGAATTTTAAAAGTGAAAAATTAGGATATCTCTCATGAAAGACAGCCATTTCTGTGCCTCAGGATGTCATTTATCTACGTAAGTATTTTGTACCAAATGTGGACAGTTTTGGGATAAGGCAAAGCAAACAGGATAGGTTCTTCTTTCACATTTGACACAAATTAAATAATTCCAAGTGTTTGACCACATATTTTAGAACTTTTACTCTTCATCTTGCATCCTTGTTATGAAACCATTTTACTTGAAGTTGACATTTCTGGACAGAAGTCTTTTTAATTTATCTTGTTATCATCACCTTCATGAATGTGAGCTGGGTGATTTCAGCGCTGTCAGTTCTAACAGCTAGTTGGGATCCAGGAGGACTTGGTCTGTATTGATCTTTGTATTTCCCGTAGTCAGTGTTTACAATTTGCACTATGCACTTTACATTGTATTGACTGTTAGCCGTGTAAGAATATACTCTGCACGGTTTGGGATTATCTTTTGTCATTTGTTTTACAACAGACCAATATAACGTTATCCTGTGTGGCATTGTGCTGCTCATTTATATGTATGGATATGTAACAATTTTTATCATTGTAAGTTCAATAAAAGTTTTTTGTACTTGTTCAAACTAAGCTGTTCTGAGTCCAGTTTTGGTCTAACAGCTAGTTGGTTGCATATAGCCCTAACCTATGCTACAACTGTGCACACCTTTTGAGGTCACATTATGGTTGGTGGGACATACAATTCTTATAGAAAAGGCTCTCTGTGCTATAGACAACATCTTGTAATTTTTCCTACTAGGAAGCTCATACTGAGAGCCTCTCAGGACTGGAAGACCACATGGCAGCCACTGAAAACAATGTGTTGGAAAATCATTCAGTTCAGTGAGTGCCCTGCATCTAGGCGGAATCAGTACATGTCTACACTTTTAAAATCGAACACCAACTAGGGAAGATTGCCTGCTTAAACATTGAATTTCCCACTGGGGTGAGACAGTAGGGAGGAAACTGTGCTCCACTATTTTCGTTGAAATCCCTATGTATTATATTGGGAGCTTTGCAGGAGACATTTCCAGGCCATGTTATCCAGAAGGAATATTTGGTTGCCTGCAAAGTAACCATAAAAATGTAGAGCAAATCAGTTTGAACTTGTCGGACTTGGCCTGTCCTGTCTTGATCAGCTGACACCTCATGATCAGCATGTTTAAGGAGGACCTTCATGTAAGCACTTTCAATGAGCCAAAATGGCTTGTTGAGATATGGTGATATGAAGTATTCCATTTACACGTAGCCTTTGCATCAATTTGGCTCATTGACAGATGTTCACTCTATGCTGTGGCTATAGGCTGTGGCTCAGATCTCTATGGTGGAGACTTACAAGACCAAAGTGTGGTACTGTATGCCTCTCTTGATATCCCCTGGACTGCCAGAATTTAATTTATGTCAGGGACAGGCTTCATGCCGAAGAGGTTCCCTAAGCCTTTCTCACTGCCTCTTGGCTGGGTACATAATGATCTTATCATGCTCTCAGCGGTAATTAACACTGGGAGCATCAGGTACTTATGTACCTGGCTGGCGGTCGCAGGTGCCCTCCTGAGTTCAATTGTATCCCTGTCCTCCGGATGGTGATATAACTGAATACTGCAGCAGAGCACAGGAGCCCATGCCTCCATGTCCTGCTGTTACCCCCCATATGCCACATGCCTCTATATGAGGCAGTGTACGTGGCGTAGGGACATAGGCATGTCAGACCACAGGCTGGAAAAGGTATTTAGTTTTTTTTCTTCTTTTTTTTTTTAGCCACTTGGGGAGCATACTACTGGGGGTACTATAGAGGTCATTACTTGGGGAAGTCCAGACAGCATGCTGGATGTAGGGCTGACTTGTCACTCTGGCTCGCATCTCAGTTCCTAAGCCCCCTACTCCATATCTTAATTAGAGAAAATCAAAGGAGGAGGAGGACAGAAGATGGCAGCTATTGATGGGAACCACAGAGTGACAGCTTTTGGGGTTAGTGTATATTATGGTGCACTTTGGTGGGATTGTAGTTTGTCCTGCGCCATGGCGTCTCTGACAGGCCTCAAATCTCTGTTCCTGTTACTGAAAATCCTAATAAAAGGTATATTTGAATGAGTCACAGGGGCATAAGTGCTCAGCTGTGATCGGCTCTCCTCGGTTGATCCTCTGAGAGACAGGGTTAGCAGTAGATGCTCTGATGCTTTCTGGATCCAGCATTAATGGCCCTGATGCCATAATGGCTGCCACAACCCAGCAAATATGCTGAGAATTGGCAAGATAAAAACTGCTGCTAATTCTCTGCATATTTGCCAGGTTGCTGCGGGATCTCTTACCGCTAATGTAGCGTTAGCAGCCAGACAAACTTCCAAGGACGAAGCCTATTTTTAGGCACATTGGCCACCTGTCTCAAAGGCTTTTTCTATGGATTATCATGTATGCTTTTGTTGAATAGGTGAAATAGGAGGCACTTTTGACATTTCCACATAAATTTGGTTTTATTTAGGACCAGTGAGCCATGTCGTTTGTTGGCTAAGTAGGTATGACAGCTAGCTGGGCCCAGATAGCCCCTGTCTAACTTGACCTTTTATGGTGAGAAAGACAACAAGCTCTCAGGTTTAGAGAAAAAGTTTGGTATTTTCTCTCATTCTTTACTGTTGTCATGGTAAATCTGTAAAGAATTGAAGGTGAGACACATAACACTACAATGACTCGGGGAGACCAGCCTGCTCAACCTGTCCATCAGCTACAGACACTTTGCTTGAGGGCATCGTGAATAACTACATGACAAATACACATTCGTCACTTGTATTAATTAGAGGATTAAATAAACATTCATAATAAATGTGCAGTTTATGTTACCAGAGGACATATGTACAAACCACTTAATGATGATCATAATTTACCTAGTAAAATCAATCGCCTTTGTTAAAGTGGGACGAGTTTGATTATTAGCTGAAAATGGTTATACCTGATAATGTCTGTTTATGTCAGGAGACCACAAAAAGCGATGGAGAAAATAATCCCTGATGCATCTATTTCTTATTGAGGTCACAGTGACGAATAATGTCTTTATTCTGTTGTATAGGGACTTGGTATCCCTTATGGTGACAGGCTTACCATGATGATTTTCTACCTTACTGCCCTTTCTGTATACGGTATAAACAGAAAGAACTTTGATACATTCAACCCATGTTGCCCATTATATGAGGTACATAAGGAGGTCACTGTTGCAAGTATTGGGTGGCACATGGTGTTTTTAATATTGAACTTCCATGTGCATCATATTAATAGTAAGCGTCTTCATCGTTAACCCCATGTTGCCCATTATATGAGGTACATGATGGGGGTCACTGATGGGGTCACTGTAATAAGAGCATGTCTCTCACATTAATACAGGCATATAGAATGAAGCACATACCTGTAAAAACAGAAGGAATCTTCTCCTGCAGCAAGCTTCTTCTGGATGTTGAAGGATAAAGGACCGTTGATGACGTCATTGCCATGTGACCAGTAAAAAGTGGATTTTACTGGTCACCTGGCGATTACAGTATTAAAGATCCTTTAAACTGTGAGCATATAGCACCGTGATGACTGTGTTGATTTCTCTATCCCCTGCCCTTCTATTCTCCATTGGGCCACCCAGTTATTTCATTGGTGGCAGTGTCCAGCTGCATCGCACTGACTCTTATGAGAGCATATGTGCGTTTCGCTTTGCGCTTGTTATGTTCCTTTGTTAGGGACTGATGTTAGCTGTGCAGTGGCACAGCTTAGTATTGAAGAAATTCCAATCCCAATTTTCGAATCAACCCAGGTAAAAAAGGATTGAAGAAGTATTGATAATTAAATGCAACCCTACTGGTTTGCCAACTTTCTGACGTAAGAGACGTCTCACAGTCTGGGTATGTCAGCACATGCAGAGAAGCAGGGATTCCCTGGCCTCCCCTTCAGCTCCGCATGTGCAAAATGACATTTTAAACTGCTTGGGATGAAGTACCTATTGGTATTGGTTTGGATGGCTAAATCTTGATGGCCTTTAACCGCCTCCAGACCGCCTAACGCACAGATGCGTCCTGGAGGCAGTCGATTCATTCCTCCTGGACGCATCCGTGCGTCATCTCGCGAGAGGTGAGACTTCCTGTGAACGCGCGCACACAGGCTCGGAAGATAAGAGACAGGATCTACAGCCTGCCAGTGGCGATCGTTCGCTGGCAGGCTGTAGATGCGATTTTTTTAGCCCCTAACAGGTATATTAGACGCTGTTTTGATAACAGCGTCTAATATACCAGCTACCTGCTCCTCTGGTGGTCCCTTTTGCTGGGATCAACCGCCAGAGGACACAGGCAGCTCAGTAAAGTAGCACCAACCACAACTACACTACACCCCCCCCGTCACTTATTAACCCCTTATGAACCCCTGATCACCCCGTATAGACTCCCTGATCACCCCCCTGTCATTAATCACCCCCCTGTAAGGCTCCATTCAGATGTCCGTATGTGTTTTACGGATCCACGCATCCATGGATCGGATCCGCAAAACACATACGGACGTCTGAATGGAGCCTTTCAGGGGAGTGATCAATGACAGGGGGGTGATCAAGGAGTCTATATGGGGTGATCACCACCCTGTCATTGATCACCACCCTGTCATTGATCACCCCCCTGTAAGGCTCCATTCAGATGTCCGTATGTGTTTTATGGATCCACGCATCCATGGATCGGATCCGCAAAACACATACGGACGTCTGAATGGAGTCTTACAGGGGGGTGATCAATGACAGGGGGGTGATCACCCCATATACACTCCATGATCACCCCCTGTCATTGATCACCCCCCTGTAAGGCTCCATTCAGACGCCCGTATGTGTTTTAGGGATCCACGCATCTATGGATCGGATCCGCAAAACACATACGGACGTCTGAATGGAGCCTTACAGGGGGGCGATCAATGACAGGAGGGTGATCACCCCATATACACTCCCTGATCACCCCCTGTCATTGATCACCCCCCTGTCATTGATCACCCCCCTGTAAGGCTCCATTCAGACGCCCGTATGTGTTTTACGGATCCACGCATCCATGGATCGGATCCGCAAAACACATACGGACGTCTGAATGGAGCCTTACAGGGGGGTGATCAATGACAGGGGGGTTATCACCCCATATACACTCCCTGATCACCCCCCTGTAAGGCTCCATTCATATGCCCCGTATGTGTTTTGCGGATCCGATCCATGGATGCGTGGATCCGTAAAACACATATGGGCGTCTGAATGGAGCCTTACAGGGGGGTGATCAATGACAGGGGGTGATCAGGGAGTGTATATGGGGTGATCACCCCCCTGTCATTGATCTCCCCCCTGTAAGGCTCCATTCAGACATCCGTATGTGTTTTGCGGATCCGATTCATAGATGCGTGGATCCGTAAAACACATACGGGCGTCTGAATGGAGCCTTACAGGGGGGTGATCAATGACAGGGGGGTGATCACCACATATAGACTCCCTGATCACCCCCCTGTCACTGATCACCCCCCTGTCATTGATCACCCCCCTGTAAGGCTCCATTCAAAGGTCCGTATGTGTTTTGCGGATCCACGCATACATAGATCGGATCCGCAAAACACATACGGATGTCTGAATGGAGCCTTACAGGGGGGTGATCAATGACAGGGGGGTGATCACCCCATATACACTCCCTGATCACCCCCTGTCACTGATCACCCCCCTGTAAGGCTCCATTCAGAGGCCCGTATGTGTTTTGCGGATCCACGCATCCATGGATCGGATCCGCAAAACACATACGGACGTCTGAATGGAGCCTTACAGGGGGGCGATCAATGACAGGGGGGTGATCACCCCATATACACTCCCTGATCACCCCCTGTCATTGATCACCCCCCTGTAAGGCTCCATTCAGATGCCCGTATGCGTTTTACGGATCCACGCATCCATGGATCGAATCCGCAAAACATATACGGACGTCTGAATGGAGCCTTACAGGGGGGTGATCAATGACAGGGGGGGTTATCACCCCATATGCACTCCCTGATCACCCCCCTGTAAGGCTCCATTCAGACGCCCGTATGTGTTTTACGGATCCACGCATCTATGGATCGGATCCGCAAAACACATACGGACGTCTGAATGGAGCCTTACAGGGGGGTGATCAGTGACAGGGGGGTGATCAGCCCATATAGACTCCCTGATCACCCCCTGTCATTGATCACTCCCTTGTCATTGATCACCCCTCTGTAAGGCTCCATTCAGAGGTCCGTATGTGTTTTGCGGATCCACGCATCCATGGATCGGATCCGCAAAACACATACGGACGTCTGAATGGAGCCTGACAGGGGGGTGATCACCCCATATACACTCCCTGATCACCCCCCTGTCATTGATCACCCCCCTGTCATTAATCACCCCCCTGTAAGGCTCTATTCAGACGTCCGTATGTGTTTTACGGATCCACGCATCCATGGATCGGATCCGCAAAACACATACGGACATCTGAATGGAGTCTTACAGGTGATCAATGACAGGGTGGTGATCACCCCATATAGACTCCCTGATCACCCCCCTGTAAGGCTCCATTTTTTTTTTTTCTTACAAAGTCTCATATTCCACTAACTTATGTCAAAAAATAAAATCTCACCATACCCCTCACGGAATCCAAATGCGTACATTTTTTTTGACATTTATATTCCAGACTTCTTCTCACGCTTTAGGGCCCCTAAAATGCCAGGGCAGTATAAATACCCCACATGTGACCCCATTTCGGAAAGAAGACACCCCAAGGTATTCCGTGAGGGGCATATTGAGTCCATGAAAGATTTAAATGTTTGTCCCAAGTTAGCAGAAACTTTTACCGCTAACTTGTGCCAAATAAAAAAAAATTCTATGAACTCGCTATGCCCCTCATTGAATACCTTGGGGTGTCTTCTTTCCAAAATGGGGACACATGTGGGGTATTTATACTGCCCTGGCTTTTTAGGGGGCCTAAAGCGTGAGAAGAAGTCTGGGATCTAAATGTCTAAAAATGCCCTCCTAAAAGGAATTTGGGCTCCTTTGCGCATTTAGGCTGCAAAAAAGTGTCACACATGTGGTATCGCCGTACTCAGGAGAAGTTGGGGAATGTGTTTGCCAACTTTGTATTAAAAAATGGAAAAAGTTGTCTTTTGCCGAGATATTTCTCTCACCCAGCATGGGTATATGTAAAAAGATACCCCAAAACACATTGCCCAACTTCTCCTGAGTACGGCGATACCACATGTGTGACACTTTTTTGCAGCCTAGGTGGGCAAATGGGCCCACATTCCAAAGAGCACCTTTCGGATTTCACAGGGCATTTTTTACAGATTTTGATTTCAAACTACTTCTCACGCATTTTGGCCCCTAAAATGCCAGGGCAGTATAACTACCCCACAAGTGACCCCATTTTGGAAATAAGACACCCCAAAGTATTTCGTGAGGGGCATGGCGAGTTCCGAGAATTTTTTATTTTTTGTCACAAGTTAGCGGAAAATGATGATTTATTTATTTTTTATTTTTTATTACAAAGTCTCATATTCCACTTACTTGTGACAAAAAATAAAAACCTCCATGAACTTACTATGCCCATTATGAAATACCTTTGGGTGTCTTCTTTCCAAAATGGGGTCACTTGTGGGGTAGTTATACTGCCCTGGCATTTTAGGGGCCCAAATACGTGCAAAGTAGTTTGAAATCAAAATCTGTAAAAAATGGCCGGTGAAATCCGAAAGGTGCTCTTTGAAATGTGGGCCCCTTTGCCCACCTAGGCTGCAAAAAAGTGTCACACATGTGGTATCGCCGTACTCAGGAGAAGTTGGGGAATATGTTTTGGGGTGTCATTTTACATATACCCATGCTGGGTGAGAGAAATATCTCGGCAAAAGACAACTTTTCCAATTTTTTTATACAAAGTTGGCATTTGACCAAGATATTTATCTCACCCATAGTTTGTAAACGCTATAACTTTTACCCAAACCATTTTTTATTTTTACCCAAACATTTTTATTAATCAAATACATGTAAAACAATAAATTTAGGGGAAAAATTTATATATAGATGTCATTTTTTTTGAAAAATTTTACAACTGAAAGTGAAAAATGTCTTTTTTTTTCAAAAATTTCGTTAAATTTCGATTAATAACAAAAAAAGTAAAAATGTCAGCAGCAATGAAATACCACCAAATGAAAGCTCTATTAGTGAGAAGAAAAGGAGGTAAAATTCATTTGGGTGGTAAGTTGCATGACCGAGCAATAAATGGTGAAAGTAGTGTAGTGCAGAAGTGTAAAAAGTGGCCTGGTCATTAAGGACCCCTGACTGCCACCCACACCTCTTCCCCTACCTACTTGCACGATCTGTCCTAGGTAACGGGGCACAACTGGATGGCAGTCCCTAACTTAAGTAAGTGCAGGGGAAAAACAAATTACAAGACAAACAGAACACATAGCGTATGAAGGCCTTAATCACAGGCAACCTGTGGCCAGCAGGCTGCCTGTTTAAAAAAGCCTGGCTGGTGAGTCACATGACATGGCCAGCATCACTTGACTCACAGCAGCCCAACTCAGCCGAGCACCTATCATCATTATCGGTGCTCGGCTCCCCTGCTGCTCTCCTGCTGCCATGGAGACGAGGACTCAAGCTACATTCTTTCCCCTCTCCTTGCGCAGGTTGCCGGCGGTGCTGCAAAGGAAGCACGTGCCGCCTGCCCTTCGTTACAATATGGGTCCTCAGAATGGGTTTTATTTGGAATAAAAGTCAGCAGAATCAGTTCTACGTGGTATATGGGTCATTGGAATGGGTTTAATATGGTATATGGGTCATCAGTTTGGGTTCTACATGGTATATGAGTCACTAAAGTGGGTTCTGCATGGTATATATGTCATGGTCTTACCTCCTTGCTGTTCCCTTCGTTTGACATGTGCTGGCGGCCATCTTGGTTTCTGGGTTTTCTTGTAGCCTCCCACCCTGCGGCTCCTCCTTCCCACTGGGAGGAGCTGGATGCCCAGCTCATATATATAGGAGGTCTGTGGCTTCAGTTCCTTGCTTGGTCCTCCTGTGTTCACATGCTTCCAAGACTGCTGCTGCTTCTGGTTCCTGATCCTGGCCTCGTCTGACTACCCCGTTGGTTCCTGATTCCGGCTTCGTCTGACTACCCCGTTGGTTCCTGATTCCGGCTTCGTCTGACTACCCCGTTGGTTCCTGTTCCTGGCTTCGTCTGACTACCCTTCTGGTTCCTGACCTCTGTCTCCGCAAGACCCTGCTTCGGTTTAGCCATCCGTTCGGACTTTGCTTACGGCTTGCTCTTCAATAAAACCTTCTTATTTTCCACTTATCTCTTGTTGTACGTCTGGTTCATGGTTCCATGACATTAGGACCAAGCCATGAATTCTGACGGTACAGGGCCACCCTCGCTACCTACGCTGGTTGCCAGACTTGATCAGCAGGATCACCTGTTGGGTCGGTTCGCTGTGGCGTTGCAAACCCTGCTTGAACGCACGGCTCATTTAGCTTCCGTTGCCGATGGGTCGGTTGTCGCTCCTGGGCCCGCTCCTACTGCCGCTCCGGTTGTTGCGCCAGAGTCTACCCTGACACCTGTTGCTGCGCCTGTGGTGTTTCAGGGTATGACCGGTTCTGCCCCCCTTCCACAGCGCTTTGGGGGAGAGCCAACTCAGTGCCGAGGTTTCCTTAACCAGGTGGGCATTTACTTCGAGTTGCTGCCACATGCCTTTCCTACTGAGAGATCAAGGGTGGGCTTCTTGATCTCGCTGCTCTCGGACAAGGCCTTGGCCTGGGCCAGCCCTTTATGGGAGAACAACAATCCGGTGGTTGCCGAGTTTTCCGGTTTTGTTGCTTCTCTTCGGAAGGTATTCGATGTGCCGGCTCGTGCTGCCTCTGCTGCGAAGCTCCTTATGTCCATCAGACAGGGTTCACGATCCGTAGCTGAATACGCCATTGAGTTTCGTACCCTGGCAGCAGAGGTGGGCTGGAATAATGAGGCTCTGGTCGCTGCTTTCTCTCATGGTCTCTCGGATGCCTTGAAGGATGAGGTTGCAGCTAAGGACCTACCAGTGGAGCTCGAGTCTCTTATTTCTTTCCTGATTTTGATTGACACCAGACTCAGGGAGAGACCTTCCTTTAAGGAGAGCCTGCGGAGGTCTCCTAACAGATTGGCGCCTACGTTTGCTGTCCCACCCGTGCCTCCCTCTCCTCCCACGCCTCCTGGGGATGACTTGTCTGGGGGTGAACCCATGCAGCGGGGGTTTGCTCGCCTGTCTGAGGGGGAGAGGGTACTCCGGAGACGCGAGGGCCGATGCATGTACTGTGGTCTCGGTGGGCATTTTCGGTTGGCATGTCCGAACCGTCCGGGAGAACGCTCGCACCTGAGGTCCTGTCGGGGGCAGATCTTGGGTGGAGTCTCCTCGTCCCCGGTTTCCCGTGTTGACAAACCACTGATCACGGTTGTCCTCTCCTGGGTCGGGGGCTCGGTGACGACCCAGGCGTTGGTGGACTCTGGTGCTGGTGGTTTGTTCATTGATAGAGTGTTCGTTGCCGCCAATTCCATTCCTCTGCAGCCTCGAGGTTCCCCACTGGCTCTTGAGGCGATAGACGGCAGACCCCTTCTGCCGCCACACGTGACTCATGAGACCCTTCCAGTGGGGATAGCCATTGGTGCCGTTCACAGAGAGTCGGTCTGTCTCCAGGTTATTTCGTCTCCACACTACTCGGTGGTCTTGGGGTACCCCTGGCTCCAGAAGCATAATCCGACTTTCGATTGGAGATCGGTCGAGATCCTCTCGTGGTCACCGCAGTGTGGGGCTAGTTGCATCCATGGGCCTGTCAAGTTGCTGTGTACTTCCTCGGACTCTCTGTTGCCTCCTGAATACGAAGAGTACCGGGATGTATTCGATAAGGTGCGCGCGGTTGCCCTACCTCCGCACCGCCCATACGATTGTGCCATAGAGTTACAATCCGGTGCCGTTCCTCCTCGTGGCAAAGTCTATCCACTGTCGGTAGCGGAGAATGAGGCCATGGAGGAGTACGTGAGGGAGGCGCTTTCACGCGGACACATTCGCAAATCCTCGTCCCCGGCAGGGGCTGGATTTTTCTTTGTGAAAAAGAAGGGCGGCGAGTTGAGGCCTTGCATCGATTACAGGGGTCTCAATCGCATCACGATCAAGAACGCTTACCCGATACCCTTGATTTCCGAGCTGTTCGATCGCCTCAAAGGGGCCACGGTCTTTACCAAACTCGACCTGAGGGCGGCATATAACCTGGTAAGGATCAAGGCGGGCGATGAGTGGAAGACCGCGTTTAACACCAGGACCGGTCATTATGAATCCTTGGTTATGCCCTTTGGGTTGTGCAATGCGCCCGCAGTCTTCCAGGAATTCATCAACGATGTTTTCCGTGACCTGTTGCAGCAGTGTGTGGTGGTCTATTTGGATGACATCTTGGTATATTCTGCATCCATGGAGGCCCACATTCTGGATGTCAGACGAGTGTTGCAACGCTTACGAGAGAACAAGCTGTTCGGTAAGCTTGAGAAATGCGAATTTCACCGATCCCAGGTAACCTTCTTAGGTTACATCATTTCCGCTGAGGGGTTCTCCATGGATCCTGAGAAGGTTTCGGCTGTCTTACAGTGGCCCCAGCCCAGTGGGCTTCGTGCCCTGCAGCGCTTTTTGGGCTTCGCCAATTATTATCGGAAGTTCATCAGGGACTTTTCCATGCTAGCCAAGCCTCTCACGGATCTGACCAGGAAGGGCAGTAATCCTCAGGTCTGGCCGCTCGAGGCCATCCGAGCTTTTGAGGCTCTAAAGTCCGCCTTTGTGTCGGCTCCGATTCTGTCGCATCCCAACCCTGGGTTGCCTTTTGTCCTCGAGGTGGACGCGTCTGAGACGGGAGTAGGCGCCCTCCTGTCTCAGCGTAGAACACCAGAGGGTCCTCTGCTTCCTTGTGGGTTTTACTCCCGGAAACTGTCTTCCGCGGAGTGCAACTATCAGATTGGTGACAGGGAGTTATTGGCCATCGTGCAGGCCCTTAAAGAATGGAGGCACTTGCTCGAGGGCTCGGTGGTTCCGGTTCTCATCCTGACGGACCACAAGAATCTGACCTACCTCTCTGAGGCCAAGAGATTGACACCACGTCAGGCCAGATGGGCTCTGTTCTTGTCACGTTTTAATTACGTGGTCTCCTACCTACCCGGCTCCAAGAACATCAGAGCGGATGCCTTATCACGGCAGTACTCCGAGCTGTCCGGGGAGGAGTCGATTCCGACTACGGTCATACCCCCGAATCAGATCCTGGCCGCTATTCGCACCAGCCTGACTTCTCCTCTGGGTGAGCAGATTTTGGCGGCTCAATCTGGTGCTCCCTCTGGGAGACCCAACGGCAGATGTTTTGTGCCTGAGGAGTTGCGCACTCGGTTGTTGCGAACCTACCATAACTCCAAGGCCGCGGGGCACCCTGGAAAGAATCAGCTGTCCTGGGCGGTTTCACGTCTGTTCTGGTGGCCTTCTCTACGTTCCGACATCGCCGCATATGTAGCGGCATGCTCCGTTTGTGCCCAGAGTAAGTCCCCTCGGCACCTTCCGTTGGGCCTTTTGCAACCCATAGCCACCGGGGAGCGTCCATGGTCACACCTGGGGATGGATTTCATTGTGGACCTCCCTGCATCCCGAGGCCATACGGTCATTCTCATGATTGTGGATCGGTTTTCCAAAATGTGCCACTGTGTTCCTCTCAAGAAGTTACCCTCTGCACAAGAGTTGGCCTCGATTTTTGCCAGGGAGGTCTTCCGGTTGCACGGTTTGCCCAAGGAGATTGTGTCGGATCGGGGGAGTCAGTTTGTGTCCAGGTTCTGGCGCGCCTTTTGCTCCCAGTTGGGGATTCATCTCTCTTTCTCCTCGGCCTACCACCCTCAGTCCAATGGGGCCGCAGAACGATCCAATCAGGCCTTGGAGCAATTCCTTCGTTGCTATGTCTCCGATCACCAAGACAATTGGGTTGACCTCCTGCCTTGGGCTGAGTTTGCCAGGAACACGGCGGTGAACTCTTCCTCTGGGACGTCTCCCTTCATGGCCAATTATGGGTTCCAACCTGCCGTGTTACCGGAGGTATTCTCTCCCCAGGATATTCCGGCTGTGGAGGATCACCTTTCCGTCCTACGTGCTTCTTGGGTACAGATCCAGAGGTCCCTTGAGGTCTCTGCGCAGCGCCAGAAACTCCAGGCTGATCGCAGACGAGCGCCTGCTCCTTCCTACCAGGTCGGAGACCGCGTATGGTTGTCCACCCGCAACCTCAACCTTCGAGTGCCCACTCCCAAGCTGGCGCCTCGCTTTGTTGGTCCCTTCCGAGTGCTTCGCAGGGTAAACCCGGTAGCCTATGCCCTTGCGCTTCCTCCTGGCATGCGGATCTCCAACGTGTTTCATGTCTCCCTGTTGAAGCCACTGGTGTGTAATCGTTTCACTTCCTCGATTCCTCGGCCTCGTCCGGTCCAAGTGGGCAATCGTGAGGAGTATGAGGTGAGCAATATCCTGGACTCACGCCTGGTCCGCGGCCGGGTGCAGTTTTGGTCCATTGGCGTGGTTATGGTCCAGAGGAGCGTTCCTGGGTTCCCTCCGCAGATGTCCATGCTCCTGCTTTGCTCCGAGCCTTCCACGCACGCTTCCCTCAGAAACCGTTCCTTACTCCGCGGAGGAGGGGCCCTTGAGGGGGAGGTACTGTCATGGTCTTACCTCCTTGCTGTTCCCTTCGTTTGACATGTGCTGGCGGCCATCTTGGTTTCTGGGTTTTCTTGTAGCCTCCCACCCTGCGGCTCCTCCTTCCCACTGGGAGGAGCTGGATGCCCAGCTCATATATATAGGAGGTCTGTGGCTTCAGTTCCTTGCTTGGTCCTCCTGTGTTCACATGCTTCCAAGACTGCTGCTGCTTCTGGTTCCTGATCCTGGCCTCGTCTGACTACCCCGTTGGTTCCTGATTCCGGCTTCGTCTGACTACCCCGTTGGTTCCTGATTCCGGCTTCGTCTGACTACCCCGTTGGTTCCTGTTCCTGGCTTCGTCTGACTACCCTTCTGGTTCCTGACCTCTGTCTCCGCAAGACCCTGCTTCGGTTTAGCCATCCGTTCGGACTTTGCTTACGGCTTGCTCTTCAATAAAACCTTCTTATTTTCCACTTATCTCTTGTTGTACGTCTGGTTCATGGTTCATGACAATA